>NC_091477.1:107937788-108237788 GCF_036971445.1 Narcine bancroftii | reverse complement strand
TGCATCGGGAAGGAACCCCCATTAATGAAGTTTCGAGCAGGATTGTGGGCAAGTTAGTCGATTTTTTTTGCACAGTTGGCATTAACTCTAAACGCAGATACAAGACACTGCATATGGTATAATATAGATAAAGAAAACAAACTGCTGGAGGAACTCAACAGATCATGCAACATCAGTGAAAAAGAAGAATTGTCAACATTTTGGATAAAGACCACGCATCATGTTGCTAGGTTCCACAATAAGTTATTTTTTCGGTAAGAAATACAAATGTGTTTTTGTAAATCAAAATTGAGTTCAATTGCCAAGCAAAATGTTATTTTAAAGTTTAATTGATTGTGTTTTGTGCGTGAATCCTGATAGGAAGCCAGAGGGTAAATCTAAAATACTCAGGATAACAAATGATCTCTTAGGAATTAATCTGGATGGTAAACCCAGGTGTTTCCTTGATGTGAAGTGGTCAACATTAACTGTTGGAAGATGCTTATTCCTGTGATGGTATCAGGCCCAGTATGCCTGTATTAATTTCACACATTTTTATAATCTGTGTCTGTGAATTTGCAATGTATTTTTTTCCTAAGGCATTCATCACAATTTAAAATTTGCATTATTTATTGTACTGTGAATTGTAGCTCATGGTTGTTGAATTTCCCCTTGCTATACTAATCATGAATTGATCTGACATTACAAAATGGCCTGTTTGCAATGTTGTAATGCCATTTTTTTTCCTTACACTATGGTAACTTTATTTATTATCTAATACATTTATTGTATTTTAAAATTTAATTTAATGTATAATATTGTAGGTTTTTTCATTACAAAGTATCTGTTCAGCTGCAGCAAGAATATTGGTGCATATGTACATTGAACAATGTACTGAACATAACAATAAAATCATTTCATTATCATTAAAAAGTGTTTTTGATCCACATTTATTTCATTGCAACTTGTTTCATAATGATTTTTTAAACTGGATAATATGTATAATACAGATTTTAGAAGTACATTTATACAAATTGAAGCTCGCACACAGGAATTTTGCTAGCATATTTGGAAATCTGCTTTTAGATCTTTGACTTGTCTATTCTCAACCTTATCATCTAGGTTGGGAGGGAAAGTCAGCCATACAGGAAAGACATGTGTGATTGATCAATCAAAGTTAAAAGGGACAGCCTCGCTTCTCTTGACTAAGAACGAAACTCAGGAAAGATTAGAAAGAGTATAAGCAGGAGATTCAGCTTTTTAGAATATGCTTCATGTGACTTACTAGACAGGCATTTTATTTTATGGAATATATGATTAAGGAAGTCAAGGATAGCTTCTCTGATGCTTCAACAGCTTTGGCTACAGAAAGAATGGGGCTTTTGTTTTTGCAGCAACTGGCTGTGCACCAAGCAATTAAATCAAGATTGATACGATGTCATAATGAACAGAAGTTATTGTGCACCTACAAGTTTAATAATAATGCTATTTAAAGACAAAGTGATAAGCATTGAAAACACTGGTAATTTATTTTAATCCCAATTATATTAGATGAGATGGGCTTCAATTTAAAATTCATAAATCTTTTGCTTTTATTTTTGCTAATTATGTCACTTTATATGTTTCTAAATAATGACGAAACTCATGAAAAAAAATCATTTTAAACACTGGTATCAATCCTTTTGTAAGTACACTGCTTAGAATTTTACTGTTTGACTTTGGACCTCATTACTTTGAAAACACAAATTTTCAGTACAATCTCGCAGCATAAACCAAAGACAAGTTCTCTCAATATTTAAAAATGAGGAATACTGTTGCGAGTACAAGTGAATTTATACTTCATGGTCAGACCTTTTGACCGAATAAGGAAAATTAGAGTCATCGGACTAAGGTCATCTGAAAAGATGAATATGATACAAAAGGGATCACATCTCACATCAAATAACATACAGAAGATTTACCCAAAAGAAAATTTAAGGCTGATGAATTAGGATATAATTAATATCTGTGATGGAGGGGTAGTTTATTTTTTTAAATAATTGGAATACACTAATATAATTAAACTAATAGAGAAGAAACTCTTATTTTAGACTAGCATCTCAGTGTAGCTTTATACATATTCAAATAATGACAAAAACTCAAACAATATAAAAGGCAAATCTTATCTTTTTTAAACTCCCTTTGTTCTTTATTGCTTTATGCCTCTATCTACATTTAACTGAAATAATGTTTTCATGGCATATTCTCAAGACAGGCAGAGGGAAGCAACAGGTAGTGAAGATCTGTATGGTCTTCTCTTAATTTGATTCCATGTTTATCAAGAAGTACCTCTCATTTTATTTTGTAATGTCTGATCCAGGAAAATAATGCAAATGGAATTAAATATGCCAGATATTAATACATTCTAAATTTTATTTTGCATTAATAGGAGGTGGATGGCATCAGCAAAGCTATCATTTAATACTTCATGGTAATAATCCAAATAAAAACTCAGTGGCCAGACCTTTACAGGGGCTAGTTAAAGGTTGAACACCTTGGTATGAATCAAGACTGGAAAGGTAAAGGTAAAGGTTCCATTATTGTCACGTAATAATACACTTAGAATGTAACATACATGAAATTCTTTAACTTTGCCTCCTGTCAGGAAGACAGAGAGTCACCACTTTGTCCAGCGCCCCTCACAGAAATGAGGCCCCAGCAGGGTAAGGACAGCAGTTCCTGGCTTAAATGACCTCTATTTGACCCAATGATAATCACTATTTAATGATATGGAAATCACTACTTAAGGCAGTACAATATTTGGTAAAATATATTTTTCCATAAAATTGAGATTATTGGAAATGCCAAATTTAAGAATTACGTGGTTATTCACACTCATTCAGACATTTGTTGCAGCTTTTAAAATAATAATTGCTGAATCGTATCAATCTCATTTACTTGTAACTTTTTATTTCAAATTTATGTATTTGCCCTTTGAGTAGAAATATATATATATATTTAAAGTTACATTCTGAAAATGAGCCAGCCAGCTTTTCCAATGCTAAACAATTCAAATTCTGGATTGGATGACATACTAAAATGTGAAATTGATTATCACCAACTAATAGCCTGAATACACCTGAGACTATCTGATCTCAGAAGCTAAGCAGGCTCAGGCCTGGTCAGTACTTGGAGGGGAGACCTCCTTGGAACACCAGGTGCTGTAGGTCTCTATGACAAAGTGGCAACTTTGTCTTCCTTATGGTAGACTAAATGTAGTATCATTTCGTGACAATAATGGAAACTTTACCTTTACAAAGAATCTTCTATAAATAATTGTTTCATAAATGAGGAGGTTAGATCATCTGCTTCCAGGAACACTGTTTATCTTGAACATCTAACATTCTAAAATTTCCTTGTACAGTAATATTATCAAATAAATCTTGACATCATATATGCAGATACAGATATACCGCACTTTATGAAACTAGAGCGTCAAGCAAAGACCCATTCACTACTATTAAAGGCTATTTTCGTAAAAGTCCATTAAAATCCTTCTGTAAAAGTGAACATGGCTTTCTTCAGAAAAACTAATTTTTCGTAATTTTGGGTATACATGTATTAGGATTAGTATGGGTGACCAAAGGCTGTGTGTAAGAGGCAGGTTTTAAAAAGGGTCTCGAGAGAAAAATAAGGTAGGGAGGTGGAGGTTAATGGTGGGATTTCCAGTGGCTGAGGAATTCACAGTCACTCATGCTTTTGAATTGATTTTTAATTAAATTAAAACAATGTGGACAACATTAGTCCTATTAAAAATGATTAAATGTATTAGTTTAATTTATTTTTGTTGATTTAATGATTGAGCTATCAGAGGAATTGTTTAGAAATTGATCAGAATGACCAACAATAGAAATTTAGAACTGTTTACCCCATTGCATATGAAGCTGCCTGAAATAATATGGAGTATTTCTTCAGGAATGTGAAGATTTTTTTTTTGGAATGGAAATTCCAGGACTTTTACTCTTTTAAAGCACAACAGCAATGTGGTTTTAGAAGTTTAATACACAGTGATTATCTTTGAGAGAAGATCACAGCTGAACATCTGCAGCAGATGAGTGCAAAAATGAAATAAAGAACAAAAAGTATTGAAATAGCAAAAGATAATGATGAAAAATATCTTGGGCTTTAGCAAGTGTACCCTGAACAAATCCATTCACTCCTTTATAACAAGAAAATTAAACCATTTGTACTAAACAGTAAATATCATCATCAACTTGTTTTTCACAAAATTTATTCATATAGGAAATATCTATAATCACAAATCCAAAAGAAGTCACAACTAACCCATGCATTCTGATGACAAAAAGTGAATAGATTGGTAGAAAGATGCTATAGTTTAGCTCAGTGAATGTAAATTGAACCACCACAAGGCTTACTCTATTAATGGCAGTGACTGAAGAGTGTTACAGAGCAGAAGAAACTACGGGTGCAGGTACTTAGCGCTTTAAAAATAGCTGGCATGGTAGACAGAGTAGGGAAGAGAAAAGTTTGGATGCTTGTCTTCATCAGTCAGGGCTTTGAATACAAGTGTTGGGACATCATGTTGAAGTTGTACAAGATATTGGTGAGGCAATATCAAAACACAGTAAATACTAGAGGAACTCAGCCTGCGTCATAGTGATCATAGGTGGTAAAGGTATATTACCACTGATTCAGCCTGAGTCTTTCTTCAAGGTAGAAACAAAAATCAGGCAGGTATCTTAATTATGGATGAAAGATTAAGGGGGAAGAATGGAAGGGGGAGGAGTTCAGACCTAAGGGGGAGGAGTTCAGACCTATTAATAAGAGGAAAAGTGAGAATTGATTTTGGCTCTGTGAAAGTAGACAAAGAGAAAAGGGAGTGAAACACGATAGGCTGCAGATGTTGTGATTGTAGTAAACACACCAAAATGCTAGAGGAATTCAGCTGATCTTTTCAGTATCTAATGGAGACAAAGATATCTTGCTGACATTTCTGGCCTGAGCTCTTCAAGGAAAAGGTAGAGGCAGGATATATCAGAATTCAAACAATGGGGGAGGAATTCAAAGCAACAAAAGGTGTTAATCAGATATGATAAGAGACTAGGTAGAATTTGTCATGTCTGTCCAAAGGAGAACAGGGAATGGAGAGATGGGGGGGGGGGGAGAGGGGGGGGGATTTTTTAACAAAAGCCTGAGAAGTCGATATTAATGCCATCTGGTTGGAGGGTGCCCAGTCAGAAGATGAGGTGTTGTTCCTCCAAATTATGGGTGGTCTCAGTCTGGCAGTGCACAAGAACATGGGTAGACATGTCAGCAAGGGAATGGTATGGAGAACTGAAATGGGTTGGCCACTGCGAGATCCATGCTATTGCATTGGACAGAGCCGAGGAGCTCAATGAAGCGATCTCCCAATCTGCGTCCCGCCTCTCTGATGTAGCAGAGACCAATTAATTGTAGTTATCAGGTATTACCCTGTCCAGCTGACTTTATATTGGAAGCCTCTATCCTCAAGAACTCCTACCACTCAAGCCATATCCTCTTCACTCTGCTACCATCAAGGCACAGGAGCCTGAGGAGGAGCACAGATTCCTGAATGAACAAGGAGCCACAGTCCCAGGCTTACTTTGACTTTCTTTTTTCTTGCACTGTTTTGACAATAAATTCGGATTCTGACCTGGTACAGGCTTTATAAACTTGGTGGGGGGTGGGGGGGGGATTCCAGCTATTTTTATCAGTGGTTGTTCTTGTTCCCAGTTGAACATGGTGTGACCACGACGCAGGGTGGCGTCATGACGACACGAATCGCCAGCCAATCACGATGACCATATTTGAATAGCTTGCCCTGCCTCTTGCGTGACCGTGCTGTGGTAGCGCTGGGGTTTGATACAGGTAAGGCGGGGTTGTTGGACATGCTTCCGCCTTGACTCAGGCCGCCTTTGGTCCTTTCCCGGGGCGGTGTGAGGGGGGGGGGGTACGCGATTGCCCCCTCTCGGGTTCAAGGCTCCAATTTCGGAAGTGAGCGAGAGTCTCTTCCCTCTCCCCCCCACCCTGGCAAGTCCTTGTTAACAACATAATGCTGAAGAACTCAGTGGGTCGGTCAGTGTAGCAAAGATTAAAGATACAAAAGTTGTTTCCAGCTTTGTAACTTTATCTTTGCTACATAAAGTACACTGTCCGAGCCCCTGAGTTTCCCCAGCATTGGTTTTACAGATTCCTTTAGCTGACAGAGGCGCAGTGGAAGGATTTAAAACTGAAATTGGAATTGACAGGTTTCTGCTTCTGAGAGAAAACAAAATTGGGTTACCAAGCCCGTGCTTACAAGGCTAAGACTTGGATCTGGTTAGGGTGGAGACACAAAAGACAGCAGATGCCGAAATGTAGAGAAAAAGTCTGGAGGAATTTAGTGGGCCAGGCAGCATCTCTGAAGGGATATAGTTAGTCCTGAACCAGCACTTAAACTTTAAATATTAACTGGCCATTTCCCTTCATAGGTCCTGCCGGACCTGTGGAATCCCTCCAGGAGTTTGCTTTTTGACCTGGTTCATCTAGCCAGCTTCCTGTTTTGGGAGGGACCAAGTATCTGAATGATAAAATATGAGAGTCTGAAGATGTGAACAATGGAATAATAAGGTATTAAGAGGAATGGATAATGGTTTCAGCAAAGATAGAAGATGCAATGGCAGAAATTGGCAATATCTTGAAAATGGAAGTAGATAATTGTTGCCGTTGGAGTGGAAATGGAGAAACTTGTTTCAAACTTGCCTCCATGATCCTTCTGTATAGAGTTTGTGCAAGGAGCTGAATAAAGTCAATTTATTCATGCTGCTTGTAAAGTGCCACCAGTGTGTTGCTATAATACTTGATACAAAAATTTGAAACTGATATTGGCTGTTCCCCTTTGCAGTCAAGAGAAATGTATTGCACTATGGATATCCTAACAGTCAAGTGAATCACAAACTTCTGTGGGTACATATCACAAGAATTTTCTTAAATTAATATTTCAGAGTAGGGAACCTTGCTTCCACCCAGGTTTTCTCTCTCACAGATTTTATTTTAACTAGAAATGCTTTATTTACAATCAATTATTTAATAAAGGAAAACTGTTCAAAGTCTCTTTGCACCCTTATTGTCCTATCCATACTATTCCATCCCTGTACATTGTGAGGTTAATTTTCTATTTAGTAGCTCTCCCAACACTGTTGCACCTTGCCATTATTCTCCCCTCTATTATTTGAGGGGCTTTCCCTTGGACTCAGGCCCTTAATGGCCAGTAAGGAAGGACTCTAGACTCTGGTCCTTCCCCACTGCACCCTTACATTGGCTGTGCCAAGCCTCAATGCAGCCTGGAATGTACCAGTTGGCAGCATTCCTTTATTGACCTGAATAGTACATACCACTTTCTGTTTGGTCATATATTCAATCAGAAAGGATCCACTCTGTCGTGTCCTTTGTTTTAAAAAAAAAGATTTTCAAAATGTTAAAATTGATTTATTATTTATTTGTTACAAATGAACTAATTAGAACCGTATTTTGTTTTTAATTAGTCACGTATTCAGTATGGCACTCAAATCAATGTGGTTGGTTCTTGGAGTGGTCAGGGTACTGTGGTGCCTGGCACCACAAACAGGCTACATACATCCTGATGAATTCTTTCAATCTCCAGAGATCATGGCAGGTAAAAGAGTTGATGTGATTATTTTGGGTTTTTTAAACCCTAATAATATTTTCCTTTTTGTCATCAATTAAATGCTTTCATTTGTCTTGCATTCACAATTTAGAGAGTACCATCGCTTGGTACAGCATGTTTATATCTGCATGAACATGAGTAGCTAAATTTTTGTTTTATTTTGCTACTGGCTGCAATTTGTATACCTTAACAAGACAATTTAAAAATGATGTGAAATGCTGTTGGTCATTAGTTCATGAAATACTATACAACTAAATGAAGCCTAAAACCCTAACAAAGTGAAATGTTTTTTTTTATATACTTGTACCATTATTATCTGAAGAATTCCTTTCCAGTTAAGCCATGGAATAATAAACTTGCAATGAAATACTGCTCAATAACAACAGTGGCAAATGTGATGCAAGCTGTTTGGGAAAATGTTGGAAATAATGATAAAAATACATGGCCCATGTTAGGGTTTTAATGGAAGTTATCAAAGAAAATTGAGCAGTGAAAGGAAATTACATTCAGGAGAAAGAAAGGCAAGATTTGCTGAACACAAAAGTGGCACTGTTGAAGTGAGCAAAGTAGGGCCAGAATTGGACAAAGGCAGTGAAGTCAGAAACTGAAAGTGTAAATCAGGCTGTAGAACAGAAAGGTAGAAGGATGCCCTGGTGAGTACTGGAATTGATTTTGTTGAGCAGGGATGGCGTTGATTGATAGAGAGTAGTATTACTGGTTGGGATTGGAAGGCAGTGGCATCATTTCTAGTGTTTAGTTGTGAAGTGCCAATTGATGAAGTCGACAAAGATGATGTGATCAAACAATAATCATGGCTTTTATTAACAGAAACTCATGGTACAATAATGAAAGACAATAGGTGCATGCAGAGTTATACCCAAGGGGAATGTCCTTAACAGTAGAGATAATCCACAGCTAATGTTAGTACAGCAAGGCTTGCCAGAGGGGAGTCAGGCAGCTTGGCAGACATTCACCACAGTCTCCCCCCAGCAGAAGAAGAATTAAAATCAAAAGGACAGACCTGTGGTATTCTTCTCCCCCATGTTACGTGGACCTGAACTTAAACATCCTGCCATTGAAAAAGCCCAGGCTATTATTGAAGTTGTTCGCTACTGGAGACACTTGTCTAGCCGTCAGAAAATTTACTCTTGTCACTGATCAGAAATCTGTAGCCTACATGTTCAGTACTAAACACAAGAGTAAAATCAAAAATCATGAACGATAAGATGGCACGCTGGCGAATAGAACTCTCAATTATAATTATGAGATCCAGTACAGACCGGGCAGGTTAAATGATCCCTCTGACGCATTGTCACGATCTGCTGCTGGTGCTCAGCTGGAGGGGCTAAAAGAGATCCATAGCAGACTGTGCCACCCAGGAGTCACAAGGTTCTTCCACTACACAAGGGCTAACAACCTTCCTTACTCTCTGGAAGAAGTCAGGAAACTGACTAAAAGCTGTCCCGTTTGCACAGAATGCAAACAAGTTCACCACAAGTTGGAGGAGACATCGCTTTATCCCAGATTGGCTGCTACCATAAGTAATATGACAAGCCTGAGAATGACAAGGTAGGGCTGAGTGTACATTGGAACTGGACAATATAATTTAGATGATGCCACTGAGGGACAGCAAATAAATGAAAAACCGAAAAGCATTTCTGATCTAATAATGGTAGCAGTACTTGATTTAATGAAGGAATATTTTGCAGGGAGCTTTAATATGTGTTCTTTTCCACATGCCTGGAAGCAATGAGTCTCTTAAATTGGAGGCGTGCACTTGCTCAAGAAACAAATCATTTGTGCTGTATAGAAGTTGTATAAATGATGATGCAACCGGAGATGCCCACAAAGCTCATCATTATTCCAGTTACTCTCAAGTTAGAATATTGACATGGTATTATACCACATTAAATACAGTGTAGTATGAATGAATGCAAGTTGTTGACTCCATGCAAAGTGAGTTTTCCATGCAGGGAGTTACTTACATTTTTTTCTGGGAGCTGAGAACATGAAAATATTCAAATTGTATTTGATTTTTTAGTTAAGATTTTCTCCTTTCTCAAGCCTTTCACAAAACAAACAAAAGCAATGTTTCCTTTCTTAGGAAAAAAAAAAGATGCTGGAAACAAATATAAACAGAAAATGCTAGAAATACCCAGGAGGTCAGGCTGCATTTGTGGAAAGAGAAACCAAGTTAAAGCTTTGTACAGTCAGAGAGATGCAGCTCCAAAATGGCACCTTTGGCTCAAGGCATCTGTGGTGACCAATTACACTTATTTTTTTAAAAATTCTCTCCACATTCTTATCAGGCCTCCAGATACTACCACTCCTATACACATGAGAAGTAGGCCTACACACTGATCTATTAGTCTATGGCTGCCCCCTCTTTTGTCCATATTCTTGCACTCCTACTGCTCCTATTCACTCTTTGAAAGAGTATCTTGTCCCCATTGTCACCCTATCAGGCATGTCCTCCTCACCCATCCTCCTCTCCCCAACAGCTTTCTTGGTCTTTTCAAGACTGATAACGGGTCTTCAACCAGAAATGTTAAATCTTTTCTTCCCACAGATATGGCATGGCCTGACCTGCTGAGCATTTTCAACATTTGTGTATTTAATTCCATTCTTTTTCCTCTGCTGGCATTTTGTGGTCATCTTTTCCAACTCCGTTTTGACTTCTTGGAGAGGTGAAGGGACATGAAAAAGTACTGTGGTATTTGTAAATGAGATCCAGTGAACCTTGCATTTTTTTCACGGAAATCCTTTTCTGCTTTCATCTCATTATGCCCATAAAAAAGATGCATTATGATTTTTTTTCTTTATTTTGCTAGGATGAGGCCTCAGTGAAGCCACAATCAAAAAGAATAGCAAAGCTAAGAAGATAAATCAGAATTAGGCAATGCCAAGTATTTATTTTAAAACAAGAGGATGTAGGAGAAATTGAAGAATGAAAGAACTTCCCTAGTTTTGAAGTTCTGGAGAAGCAGAATTTCAAGCAGGAGATGGACTCATTCATCTCAATCTCCATTGCAATGAGGATTCAAGACAGAGACTAGTTATGGAGAGCAGCGAGAGAAAAACACTCGAGATTAAATAACCATAGGAATTTAGTAACAAATTGCATTGCATGCTGCTTGGATTCAAGATCTGAGAGACGAATGATCAGTTAAATGACAAACCTCTATTTAACACTAAGCAAAAGGAAAAGGAAATCTTTTGTTTCATGGAGCCACTTTTATCAATAGAGCAGATATAGTTTCACAATAAGCCAGAGGAGATCAAAAATTGTAGGAGAATTTTGTTAAAGTCAAGGTAAGGAGGTAATGTTTTCTGATGACATTTTGTTTGGGATGTATATATAACTATTAAAATGTTCTTATTCCAATGTTTCTTTGTTTTCTTTGCAGGTGATATTTTAAACCTCAAAACATTCCGTACTTGGGAATTCAATACCAGTTACCCCAGCAGATCAGTCCTTTTCCCATTGGTCACAGCAGGTTTTTCATTTACAGTCTTGAAAGCCTTAAACAATTCTGAGCTTTTTGGCAACATCATAAACAGTTACACTTTGTTGGTTTTCCCTAGATTCTACCTGACATGTCTGTCCTTTATATTGGACTACTCCGTATACCATTTAGCCGGTCTGTGGAATGCAGATCCATGGAATGCTTTAACACTGCTAAGTGGGTCACATGTCATGTTGGTTTTTTATACAAGAACATTTTCAAACAGTATAGAAGCAGTTCTGTTTGCATTGCTACTGCTGTTGGTAGGTATGGACACAAAGCAAGCAAATGTGGGTGCAGATACTGGAAAAAAGGGCAGATGGAACAGTAAATATCTTATTGGGATTATTTTGGCTTCAGGAGTTTTCAATCGTCCCACATTCATCAGTTATTCTTTAGTGCCAATGTTCCTGTGGCTTTCTTGTGATCAAAAAGGCACTTTTCAATTCAGTTTAAAACTGATCATAACAAACTGCATTAGCATTTTGATTTCTGTGATTACAACTAGTTTTCTTTTCATTGTGACAGATGCACTGTATTTTGGTTCATTATTGTCCAAAAGGGACTGGCTTTTGAACAATGAAATTACTGTGTATCAACATATTGTTAACATAAGCCAACATTTAGTTTTAACCCCTGTTAATCTTATTTTGTACAACTTGGATCAAAAAAGCCTTGTTGCACATGGTAGCCATCCTTGGTTTACACATTTGACACTGAATAGTTTCCTGTTGTTTGGTAGCCTTCATTTCTCTGCTCTTGTAGCTGGTACCAAAATAATGGTCAGTAACTTTGCCTGCAAAGCTACCTCTTGTAATTCTACAAAAAAACGTTCAGAAAAGAAATTGTCAGCACCACTTTCTTCCACTTCCCACTTTGATATGTACTTGTTCCTTGTTTATTTAATTCCAATCTTTGTTCTATCATTGTTTAAACACCAGGAACCAAGATATATTAGTCCACTCATTGTGCCACTTGTAATTCTCAGTGCTCCAAAATATAAACTGTTCCGATGGAAGGTTATTATAGTCTTGTTTAATATCTTGGGATCCTTGCTTTTTGGTTGGTTGCACCAAGGTGGTCTAATTCCTTCTCTGTCCTACCTTGAAAAAATTCTTCATTCAAAGAATCAAATGGTTAAGCAGTACGAGTATAATTTGGTATTTTACCATACCTACATGCCTCCTAGGTATCTTTTGAATGTTAAATCAAACCAAGAATTCATCAGAATCATTGACCTGGGTGGGTCTGATGTGCATGTGCTCAACAGCACAGTGCAAGAATTACTTGCCAATAGTTATTCCAAACACACGGTGAAGAATCAGGAAATGAATATCTATATCATTGCTCCAGGTACTGTTCAAAATGATATTGATAGCTGTGGATTCCAATGGAAAACTCTGAAGAAGTTCTTTCCTCATTTAACTATGGAAGATCCTCCTCACATTCCTTCTCTTGTGAAGAATGGATTGAACCAACTGAGTCTTTACATTTATGAGGTGCATATAGAGTCAAGGAACTCTGAAACCTAGTTTTACTTGTGGTGTACTCCTGTTTTATAGTCAACCTGCAACATGGGAGTGATTGGAGACGGCCTTGAATGCGATAACAGAACTTCATATTATTCACAGCATCTGAGGCTTGAAATCAACGAACTAGCAAGGTTCAACGAATGATCATCGATATACTGAACTGCTGTGTAAATAAAAATATAGGCTGAAACACTGATTTTTGACAGACTGAATATCATGGAAACAAGATACTTGGAAAATGATTCTTGTATATAAAATCATCTATACATTTCTGCATCCAGTCTCCTGATAGTTTTGACTTTTGGGTGTTTTCAAGCAGACTTTAAGATAGAAAATGTACCCAACACTAGTCATCATTTTGGTGGAATAGACCAACTGAATGTTACCTTCTGCTTTGTAATGGTGTGATCGAAGGGTGGAAGAAGTGTAAAATAAAAAAATTTAACATTTATAGGCATTAAGTATTTTGTTTTTGGGAAATAAAAAGTTACATTACCAAGCTGAATGCATTGCCAGTGCAATAAGGTTAGGGTTTGCAACATGATCATGATTTGTACGATAAGGTTCAGTGATACAAATATGCTTAGCAGACAAATGAGACATCCACATTTATTTTTAAGAAATATCTCTGGGCAAGACAACCTGGCTACTTTAATTTACATCAGTGATTTGGAAATGAATGTAAGGGATGTGGTTAGCGAGGTAGCAAATGCCAGAAAGGTGACTGTTGATAGAGAGGAGCATAGAATTGGCTGCAGTCTGAAATTCGAGGGAATAATGACAAACAGAATTGAATCCCTGTGAAATGTGAGGTGGCAATGTGGAAGGTCAAATAAGGACTGTATATGTGTGTCCGTCCAGCAGCGCCCATCAGAGTGCCACTGAGCTGCTTTAATCCAACCCCCACTCTCCAATCCTCAACCAATCAGCAAACTATTACAATTATAACATCCAATTCAGTCGGAGGGAAGTTAAAAAATCTAATAGTTTTGTAGTGGGAACGTGAAGGTGGAGTCTTGCCTGTAATCTCCAGGAAGAGTTTAGGAGCCCCTCACGACACAACCCAGCAGCAGGCACCGAACTACCACTTGGGGGTTAGGTAATTCAGTGCCTGCTGTTGTTACATGGAGGGATTCCTAAACTCTTGTTATTTCCAGCATACTGAGCCCCAACAAGTCACTTGCTTTCCATACTCAGGGAAAACCATCTATTAAATAATCATGGGTTAAAAGATCCTGACCAAGGAGTATTTCTGCTGTAGCCTGCAGATGATTCAAATTTACAAACTACTATTGCCGTTTGTCAGTGATGGGGAGTCGGTGAATGGTTGTGGATTGAATGCCTCCCAACCAGCGGGATGTGTCATGCATGTTGTTGATCTTCTTGAGTGGCAGCAAGTTACGGGGTGAGTTAAACACTTCATGATTCGTAGCCTCAGTTTCTAATCAATGTTAACCCCTCGTGATGGAGACACTGGGGGAGTCAGTGACCGTTATGCAATTTACATGGTGTAGGGTCAGGCGATGAGGTCCAACCAGCCCAACCCCTTCTCATGCACCCCTTTCCACCTGGCCCATCAATTCTATCCTGCCATCACCGGGCACAGCATACACACCCAGAGTACATACCCGGCGGATACATTTAGAATACCTGAGGAGAGGGCATCACCAGGGGAATGGGGGCTTAGTAAAGCTCAGCCTAGGGTTCATGCTCCATTGCTACCACAGTTAAAAAGAAAGATTACATTAATCTATTCGCACGTTACTGGCACACACCTTGTAAATGGACTCTCCAGCGTTGTCTATGGATCATGACCTGGAGTAGAGCTCGAGTTCATCCTCAGGGAGAGAGGCCAAGCTGCTCGACGTGTTGGGCTTTATACTCTAGGCTGGCTAGTGGGTGCCGGCTCAGGTATGCCAAAGTAGGGCAGGTGATTAAAGGAGCCAGAAATGAGGGTAATATTTTTTTTTCAAAGGAGCCAATGGCAAAGTGTATGCTTGCTGTGTAGGTGGCCTTGAGCTTGATTGATAGATGTGGTGCTTTCAAACCAGGTTTCTGCTGGAGAGTTCACATGACAACATGACTACTTTAATCTACATCAGTGATTTGGAAATGAATGCGAGGTAGCAAATGCCAGAAAGGTGATTGTTGATGGAGAGGAGCATAGAATTGGCTGCAGTATGAAATTCGAGGGAATAATGACCAACAGAATTGAATCCCTGTGAAATGTGAGGTGGCAATTTGGAAGGTCAAATAAGGACTGTATGTGTGTGTCCGTTCACACGACCCTCTATAATTAATGTACTATCCCAGGTCAATATCGAAGGACAGCCTGTGTATGTCCGAGGATCCCTGAGAAGGTTGTGAAGAATACATCAGGGATACTCCCACAAATCCACCCAGTCTCTCTCCCTCAGTTCACCTTTGTTACCTAGACTCATCACCCTCCCCAACCTGATTCTATTCGTCACCCACAGACCTATACTACTTTTCTTCCTTGATTCACCTTTCCTACCCCCCTTCTCCACCTTATTCTATCTGCCCATCGTTCTTGTTGCCCCTGTTTCAACATCTCCCCACACCCTTCTCGTTTCATTTGGGTTTTATCGCTTGCCAAGCCTTTGTCTCACCCATCCTCACTTCCTTCTATTGCTATCTTCCTGTCGGGTCTCAAAATAAAACGTCCGATCCACCCTTGGCCTCTCCAGGTGTCAGTCACTCCCTGAGTTCCACTCGTTTACCGTTTGTTCCAGGTGGCAGCATTTCTGGTGTTGCGTGGTCTGATGGGGACCTTGGGCTTCGGGACAGGGCTTTATTTCCCAGCTTTTCACATCTACCTTCCAATTCCTTAACTCAATGAAAGTGGAGACTATTCATCAAGAGAGAAATTGTATCCAGCGCATAGACAAAGGCTGCGAATTAAAGCCCATAGTCTTTGAATTGCCCCAAATCACCCACTAACACGCTGGTCCATATGGTCGGACTTAGTGACGGGACTCACAGGGCCAGACAACATCTGTGGAGCCACAACTGGAGTAACTTTTCCTTCTTCTCCAGAATTTCAACTTGAACCAAACTCTCACCGAAATCACGTGACGGAACTCGAAACATTAACAATATTCCCTCCCCGCCGCGGTCCCCACCCGCCCAATCGGATCGCGCCGCCGGCCCAGGCAACCCGCCCAATCGGATCGCGCCGCCGGCCCAGGCAACCCGCCCAATCGGATCGCGCCGCCGGCCCAGGCAACCCGCCCAATCGGATCGCGCCGCCGGCCCAGGCAACCCGCCCAATCGGATCGCGCCGCCGGCCCAGGCAACCCGCCCAATCGGATCGCGCCGCCGGCCCAGGCAACCCGCCCAATCGGATCGCGCCGCCGGCCCAGGCAACCCGCCCAATCGGATCGCGCGCCTGGCCAAATCCTGGCCGTTGGAACCGGTGGCGGGAGCGTGTCCCGTTGCACAGGTAATAAATAGCCAGCCAGGTTTGCAGCGAATGCAAGCTATTAAACAGGAAGAGAGTGTTTCCCCTCCACCCTCCACCCCCTCCCACCTCCCCTCTTCACCCTCCACCCCCCTCCACCTCCACCCCCCACCCCCTCCCCTCTCCACCCATCTCCACCCTCCATCCCCTACCCCCCTCCATCCCCTACTCCCCCTCCATCCCCTACTCCCCCTCCCCCTCCCCTCTTCACCCACCCCCCTCCACCTCCACCCCCCACCCCCTCCCCTCTCCACCCCCATCCCCAGCCCCCTCCATCCCCACCCCCCTCCATCCCCTACCCCCTGCTCCCCCTCCACCTCCCACCCCCACCACGCGAATGTGCTGTAGTTACAAGTCTAATACAAGTTCAGCAGCATCGATAGAAAGTAAAGGGTAACCAAAGTTTTAGGCCTGGCTCCTTTGACAAGCACTTGTCTATTACAAGAGGCAATAACCATATATAACCATGGTTATATTACATCATATATTACAGCACAGAAACAGGCCAGTTTGGCCCTACTAGTCCGTGCCAAACATCATCTCCCACCTAGTCCCACTGACCCGTATTTGGTCCATAACCCTCCACACATCTCCTGTCCATATACCTATCCAACCTATCCTTCTCTTTTGATTGTGTGTGAATGGTTGTTATTGTGTTGGAGTATATTTATTAGAAAGGTGATCATGTTGGTGCCAAAATTTAAGCCGTTATCTTCCTTCAAAACAACGTGTAGCTCTAATTAAGTTTGCAATCTCAGGATACATTAGCACATGCAGCTTAACCCAGTTGGTAGCCTTGACAACAGTTATTTATATAGAGTTCTAATTTGATTTAAAAAAAAATCAAACACTACACTGGAATATTAGAAACCAAATTTATTTTTTGAATATTTCACAACTTTCTCTGCAGCACACATCTGTTATTCCGAGAATGTGCGTCAGTTTCTTCAGTTTTAAGTGCCTTTTGAAAATGTCATAGTTACAATGTGGAATCTGTATCCGAGCAATATTAACATTCTTACTGGCCAAAAACATTAATTTACCACTGCTATAAAAAGGGCCAAATATGACAAGTTCAAATGGATTATTCCAATCAAATGCCAGAACCTAAAGAAAACTTCTGCACATCGTAAGGTTGGTAAACTTGAGAAATTTTGATCTTGTGTCAGGAATTGCTTGCTCGATTTATAACTTTTTTTCTGCAATCATTTGTTGATCATTATACAAGTTTATGCTATGCTAGTTAATGTCTCTAACAGGGGTGGGCAACCCTTTAAGTATTCCCCTATGCTAGAAGTCCTCTGTGATTCATCAGGGATTGCTTAAGATGGTTATGTGAGTGGGAAGGGAAGGTTGGGAACCACTAAACTCAATTATTATTGAAGTATTTTGCTTGAGAAAAATTGTCATTGGCCCATTTCCTTTGGAATTATGAAACTGTGCGCATAATGAGTCAATTAGGTACGATTAAACAATGATTTTCAAACCTTTTTCTTTCTGTTTGCATACCACCTTAAGCAATCCCTTACTAATCAAAGAGCATCTATGGCATAAGGAATACTTAAGGTGGAATGTAAGTTTAAAAAAAAATGTTGCCCACCCCTGGTCTATATCATAAATATATGTTACTGATTTGTAAAACTGCAGGAATTTGAATGTACAGTAGAATCTCCATTGTCTGGGACATATGGGGATCGTGAATGTCGGATATGTGAATTTTCTGGTTGAGTGAGACTTACTCTTCCAAGGTCAAACTAATACACATGTTGGCAGATAAAGCCTTACTAATATACCTAATACCCATAAAGATTCTTAATAGGCAGGGATAGGGAGACATTTTGAGTGAGTGATATTGGCTGGCTCTTCATCCTGGGCACTACCATTTCATTCCAATGCAATTTTATTGAAACTTTATTCAAACAGCTGCGGTGGCCGGGGCAGGACCGTGGCGCTTCGCTGCTTGAAGGTCTTACTACTGTTGCCATTTTACCCCTCTCCCTCCATGTCCTATCTCCATCTTGCCGGCTCTAACTCAAGTGTTCCGGTCAGATGCTCAGCACACTATCCTTGTGCTGACAACCCGACTCACTTCCACACAAGTGGCAGCAGCGAAAAGAAAGTGTGCTAGATCAGTGGGGCAAACCTGTGTGTGTCCAACCAAGTCTCAGCGTTCCCCTGCAGGGTCAATCTGTCCAATCCTGTATATTCAACTTCCCTCACTCACCTTTTTTTTTAGCCAGTTGTTTGAGTTTCCGGTTGATTTTTTTCAGAATAGGGATTCTACTGTAATCACTGTGGATTTAACAGAATATACTGCTGATTTATGACTATGAGAATTGGCACATTAGCACAGCTCTTAAAGCTGATACCTCTCACGCCCATCAACCTGAATTCAACCCCGATCTCCAATACTATCTGTGTGGCTCTTGGATCTTCTTCCAATTACTGAATTGCTTCCAGCTTCTTAGTTTTCTCCCATATCCCAAAGACATGCTTATGCTGGGTTAACTGGTCACCAGAGTGAAAACATAAAATGCTGGAGAAAATCAGCTGGTCAAACAGTGTCCTTTATGTAGCAAAGGTAAGGATATACAACAGATGATTCAGGCTTGAGTCCTTCATCAAGGTATGGAAGAATGTCGGCAGGCGTCGAAACAAAAGAATGGTGGGGGGTGGGGGGGTCAGAGGCCGATGGAGAAGGGGAGGGAGGGGACAACAGTGATCATGGGGAGGGCTGGGTGAAGGGTATGGGAGGGGGAGAGAACTGGAAAGGGGGAGTGGGAAAAAAAGGCAAGCAGGTTTCTCCAGCATTTTGTGTTTTTACTTCAATCACAGTGTCTTCATATTTTTGTGATTTATTACTAACCGGTCGGTCACCATAAACTGCCCCTGGTATGTACTGTGTGTGTGTGTGCTTTCATGCTGAATTTTTCAATGGCATGAAATATTTTCTTTTAAAAAATAATTTTGATACAGACTGATTCCAACTACAGCTTCAATATCCAAAATTTAAGGACCAACAACATGCTAATTTTCACAGGTCTAGGATAATAAAATTTTTTTTCAGACTTTCCAAATATTTTTTTCAAGTTTTCCATTTGTAAAGTCATGTTAGGAGCTTCAGGTAGGATCAGACTTGGAGCGTAGAAATTAATTTGTAAAAGTGGAGAAATGTGTGCGCTTTGGGTAGCTAAATTTTTGGATATTGAGAGATCAAAGGAAATAACATTAAAACGTAATATTTACAATTTTTCTAGTGATTGTTTTTGATGGAACGTAAAATAATCTGGCTGACTTTTGGGCTGTTCAGAATACTCTGGTGTCTGGCTCCCCAAACAGGCTACATACATCCTGATGAATTTTTTCAGTCGCCAGAGGTTATGGCAGGTAAATATCTAGTCACTGCAAAACATTCCTTGTTAATTATTTTATTTCCTTCTAGTAGTTAGCTCTGTGTTGCTAAAGTTTAATATGCCTTGGATCCTAACTGAAATGGATTATTATGTGCTTGATAAGTACATGTGCTCTGTTCATCCTGAACAGCTGAGACTCAATAATTCTCACCTCTGGGGCAATGTCCATTGCAAATCTCATTGAACACCTAAATAACTGTGTTCTTCATACCAATAATTTTAGTTGCTTCCAATTAAAGTGTCATTCTTCATGTAGTGACTATGTTGGACTGTGTGTGAACAGGGGAACAGTTTATCTTTGGAAGTGTAATGGGCCACCAGATATACTTTGCCTCTCAGAAAGGGTAGTTTGGACTATTTTCAGCAAATCAAACTGGTATCAAATTAATATTTTGAGGAATAAATAATTGTAGTTTGGGAAAAGAGCAGGCAGATATAGTACATTCTAGGTTGCTCCTGTGGAAAGACTAGATGGGATTTTCAATAAGGAAACTACCAACTATCCAGCTTATTCTTTAGTCTCCACTTGCCCCCTCCCCCCACCATTCCTGTAGTATTCATTCAGTGCTGGTTTGACTTTTTCCCCCAGATAAAACCATTCACTTAAAAAAATTATTTTCCTTGTACCTGTACAGACCACAACCAGTGAGAATTAGTAAGAACTAAGAAGGGCTGCATTCTGAGCACCCTACTCTACTCGTTTTACACCTTCGACTGTGCTCGGTATGACAACAACAGCATCTACAAATCTGCTAACCATGCATGGTCGTGGGTTGTATAAAAAGAGGCGATGAGTCAGCATTCAGGAGGGAGATTGAAAACGTAGTTGAATGGTTCACCAACCAGAACCTCGCACTCAATGTCTCCAAAACTAAGGAGCTGATTATTGACTTCAGGAAGGGAAAACCAGATGTGTACAATCCAGTGATCATTGGGGGATCAGAAGTGGAGAGGGTGAGGAAATTTAAGTTTTTGGGAGTCACTATCTTGAAGTATCAGATCTAGCAACACCAGGTTGAGAAACTGCTTCTTTCCACGGGCAGTGAGATTGCTAAGTGACCAAAGGACTTGACTTTGTTTGACTTGATTTAGTCCATTCTATTTTCCACTCTGGTAAGTTGTAGCGTTGTTTAAGGAATTAAATCAATTTTGATCAGGTGAATGCCAGTTAGGAACAGAATTAGGTCACTCAGCCATCGAATAAGATCATGTATGTTCTGATCGTAACCTGAACCCCTTTATCCTGCCTTCCCCTTGCGTGCTTTTTCATTTCTTTATTAATCTGTCAGTCACTACTTTAAAAACATTTAGAAATTTTGCTTCTATCATCTTTTGAGGAAACATTGTTTTAATAACATTCAACTCTCAGAGAAATTTAAGTCAAATTTATTGTCATCTGATTGCACAAGTACAACCCTCTCCGGTCCCCGGTGCAAAACACACACACGCACATGCACACGCACACCCACACAACCAGACATAACACACAAACAATGCATATGCAGGCCAGTATTCATACATATAGATGTATGAATGGATAGATAGAGAAACATTATTTTGTGAATATTGGTTAATGTGAGCAGTTCATTTGGTCGTTCAACATTCTCACTGCCCATGAAAAGAAGCTGTTTCTCAGCCTGGTGGTGCTGGCTCTGATACAGTACTCCTGTATCTCTTTCCTGAATGGAGCAGCTGAAAGATGCTTGTGCGGTGTGGAAGGGATCCTTAACAATTTAGGACCCATTGTTTAGACAACGGTCAATGGGGTGGAGAGAGACATGATTGATCCTCTTTACCACTCGTGGTCCTGTAGATAACCTCTGATCCACATCTCTGCAGCAACTGTTGTGGTGCAGCAATCTATGGTGCTCTTGATAGCTCCTGTAGAAGATTGACGGTCGGTAGCCTTGTCCACTTCAGACTTCTCAGGAAGTGGTTACTGTTGTGCCTTCCTAACAAGTAAGGAGATGTTGGGTGTCCAGTCCATGAAAGGTCACTAGTTAAGTGAACTCGAAGGAACTTGGTGCTTTCCGCTACAGAGTTGTTGATGTGTGGTTCCTGGTTCTCCTGAAGTCCATTAACATCTCCTTTGTCTTGTCCACATTGAGACTCAGGTTATTGCTCTCACTACCTCTTCCCTGTGTGATGCCGACTACTGTTGTGCCATCTGCAAACTCGATGGATCTAGTGATGCAGTTGTGGGTCAGAAGTGTGAATAGGAGAGGGTGAGCGCCAGTACTCAGCGTTAGCGCTTTTTGTCCTGTTACTGACCTGAACAGGCTGTGATCCAGAATCCAGTTTCAGAGAGGGGTCATTACATCTGTTGTAAATCTCTTGGCAGCCCTTTGTTTTTAAATATAACCCTAGTTCTAAATTCTCAATTTTCACACAAGAGAAAATATCCTCCCTACATCCACCCCATCAACAATCAAGATCTTGAATGATTCAGTTAACTTACCCTTTAGTCTTCTGAACTCAAACAGCTCAAATTCAAGCCAAACCTTTCCTTATAAGACAATCAACTCTTTCCAGATGTCAATCTGGTTTACCTTCTCTGAACTCCTCCCACTATTTTGATGTTTTTAAACAAGACCATCACTGTAAACATGCTCTAGATGTGACCCATATAGATAACAACTTCCCTGCAAGTGGAATGAGAAACTAGGGGACTCAGCAGGCTGTGTGTATATGTATATAAAGAGAGACCGAGATAGACACCCATACAATGACAGCAGGTGCTGGGATTTTGAGCAAAGAATGAGCTGCTGGAGGAATGCAGCAGGTTAGACTGCATTCCATGTACTTACCCATTCCTGCACTTTGTAACTTTTCTCCCTCCCCCCGGCCCCCCCTTCCCAGTGTTGTGTCCCTCCACCCATCCAATATCCTATCACCTCCAGGTCCCTCTATCAGCTTCTTTCCTCCTTTATATTCACCCTTTTAAATCTTTAGTCTCAATAAAGAGTCCCCACCTGAAACATTGACCATTTCTACCCATGGATGCTGTCTGACCCATAGAGTTCTTCCAGCACTTCCTTGTTTATTCGTAGTGAGAGATGTACAGTTAAAGTTTCATGTCAGGACCCTTTTTTTTTGAGACTCTGAACTTCTCTGCTTCTTTTATTCAGTTCACCTAACATTAAACAATTACATTCTTTTAACTTTCCTAATGACTTGCTAATCACTTTTTTAAATCATGTACTTGGACATCCAGATCCCTCCATACCTAAATCTTTCTAGGTGTTTATATATGCCCATATTTAAGATTATTATTTAGGTTTCATAATTCAGCTGTTTAATTAGTTCTCCAAATACATTACTTTTAAATCTTGATGTACCTTAAATAATATTATCAATATCTCAGCCCTCTCGATTTTTGTGTTCAGAAAAGGAGAAATAGGAGGTTTAATTTCAGTATTTCCATTGAGGCAGTATCTCATAATTTCACTATTTGCTTGTTTCGGTTTTCAGTTTATGGTTCACATTAACAAGCTAAAACAAATATATACAGCATTTTTTAAAGAATTAAGTAGATTATATAAAGTAATTTATGTTTCTATCAAGCTCCTTATCCTTTCTTTGTAGGTGACATTTTCAAGTTGAAAACCGTCCACCCCTGGGAATTCAATACGTGTTATCCTAGCAGATCAGTTTTTTTCCCATTAGCCACAACAGGATTTTCATTCACAGTACTTAAAAATTTGGAAAACTGTGGCCTATTTGACAACATTGTAAACAGTTATACTTTGTTGGTTTTACCCAGATTTTATCTGACATGCCTGTCTTTTATATTAGACTACACAGTATACAGTATAGCCTGTCTCTGGGATGCAGACCCATGGAATGCTTTAACACTGTTGAGTGTGTCACATGTGATGTTGGTTTTTCACACCAGAACATTTTCAAATTCTATAGAAGCAGGTCTTTTCTCATTGCTGCTGTTATTAGTGGCTGTCGACACAAAGCAAACAAACGTGACATCCGATGTTGGGGAAAAGAACAGAAAGAAGAATGTTTATCTGGTTGGGATTCTTTTGGCCTCGGGTATTTTTAATAGGCCCACGTTCCTAGTTTATGCTTTAGTGCCAGTGTTCCTCTGGCTTTCTCATGATCAGAAAGGCACATTTCAGTTCAGTTTTAGAACGATTTTGTCCAATATGTTTGGCATTTTTTCCTCTGTAATTGTAACCACTTTTACTTTCATTATGATAGATACATTATATTTTGGTGTAATGATTTCTGAAATTCACTGCTTTTTGAACACTGAAAATGCTGTACATAAACACATTGCTAATCTACGACAACATGTAGCGGTAACTCCTCTCAATTTCATTGTGTACAACTTGGATTGGGAAAATCTTTCTTCACATGGGAGACATCCCTGGTTTACACATCTGACTGTGAATGGTCTTGTACTGTTTGGTACTCTTCATTTGTCAGCCTGTGCATCTGGTATCCAAATCCTAATTAGCAAACTTGTGCGCAGTGGGGAAAGTCACGTTCCAAAAGGACAGCAATGTGAACAGAGATTGGCAATGACTGAATATTTAATTTTGGTTTATTTTGTTCCTATGATTGTTCTTTCTTTATTTTGTCATCAGGAAGGACGATTTCTTAGTCCACTTATTGTACCAGTTGTTCTTCATTATATTTTAAAACATAAGACATTGAGGTGGAAAACTGTAATTGTTCTCTTTAACATTTTATGTTCAGTATTTTTTGGCTGTCTACACCAGGGTGGCTTGATTCCTTGTATTTCCTATTTAGAAAAAGCTCTCCATTTAAAAGATTCTGTAATTGACCAAGAGGAATACATTTTGATATTTTATCACACTTATATGCCTCCTAGACATCTCCTGAATGTCAAAACAGACCAAGAATCAATCAGAATCATTGATCTAGGAGGGTCTGATGTTTCTGTGCTCAACAGCACAGTGAATAGATTTTTTGGGAACTTTTCTTCTTTTGAGAATAACCAAATATATATTTACATCATTGCTCCAGGTACTCTAGAATATACCTTTAATTATTGTAACTTTCAATGGAAATCTAATGCCTCCTTCTTCCCCCATTTGTCTATGGAAGACCCTCCTGATATTTCTAAAATTTTTTCCAACGATATACTGAGCCAGCTGAGTCTTTACATTTTCAAGGTACAGATAATAGGAAAGAATTCTAAAACTTGAAGTCTGCTGTGTTTTTGCTGATTTTATCTATTTTGTTCTTCTGTATTTTCGAGGTTTCTTTGCAGATGTGCTGGAATTGAACATGCTAGAATCAGAAATAAAAATAAAATGCTAGAAACACTCAGCATCCATGTGTAAAAGTAGATGACTCAATTTTCTTGTTTATTTTCATTGTGTGATGACATTGTTTAATGGGTTTAATGTATCATATATGTTGAACATTTAGTGGGTGGGGAGGGGATGGGAAGGAGGGAGGGAAGGGAGGGGGGGAGAAAGGGCAGAAAATGACACTGTGTATATTCAAGAGGGAAATGTTTATGTGTATTTTGGTCAATATGGTTCATTGTGTGAAAAATAAAAAAAATTAAAAAAAAAAAGTTAGTATTTTAGAATTCCCTAAATTAGTGGTTTTAAAACTTTTTCTTTCCATTCACATACTATTCTAATCAAAAAGCATTTATGGCACAGGGATTACTTAAAGTGGTATGTGAGTGGAAAGAAACGTTTGAAAGACACTGGTCTAAATGGTTGAGCAGGATGTCAAATTCACGGTCTGGATTACACCAAACAACAAATTAAAAAAAAAAATTTTGAAAGTTCCTGGAAAGAAAAAGGGGATTATGATAGACAAATTCAATATGATAGACAAATTCAATCTGAACACAAAAAATAATTTCAGATTTGCTGTATCATGTAGAAAGTTAAGAGAAACATTAAATGAACATTTAATGAATTTAGCACATTTAATCGCATAATGTGTCAATTCAACTGATTTTTCATTTATACTCAGCATCTGATGCCTCTCGTCTCCAACAATAGTTGGCCAGCATTGATGAATTCCAGTTAACCTGATACTGCTTTTTCAGGGTCGCAATATCCTGGTGAAACCTTTTACCAGGTTTATCACTGACTACATCAAGATCAACAAAGAAGTTCCAAGTGCGAATGAGGAAAATGAATTTTCAGTGACATGTTGCACTTTGTGGTTTTGTATCCTTGAAGTAGACTTAAAATATGCAAGAAATCACAAAAATAGGTTGTAGCTAAACATCAATGTGATAGGAAAACTTAAGGCGTTCTTTTTTATGTGTGTGTGTGCTCAGCAGCCCAAAGTCCATAAAATTCACCCAAAAATGATCAGGAAGAAAAATCTTAATTGCCCAGTGTTATTAGTCTAATAGTTTATTAATTAATAATTTGATTATTATTACCATTGAAATAATAGTTTCAGAATATTTATTGAATCTGACATAATTCAGGATTTCAGGTGTGAATCACTCTTGGACATTGGCCACAGGAATTGAATCACAAAACCTATTATAACATTACAATTTAAAAAAAAATCACCTTAAATTGTAAAAACAAGTCTAATCTCCATTGGTGAAACATCAGAAACCATATATAATTCATAAATTTTCCAGCCATTCACCTTACACCCCAAGCACTCTTCTATTTCAGACCTTTTGTGAGAGAGTTGTGACGTGGTGCCACAGCTTGATGTTTGATCTTAACCTCAGGAGTTATCTGTGCAATCTCCCTGTGACAGCATAGGCTTTCTCTGGGTTCTCAGGTTTCCTTTCATTTTTTAAAGATGTTTGTTAGATTAATTGTTTTGTGTAAATTATCCTTTCATGTAGGGATGGCAAAAGAATAAAAAGCAGATGATAATGGTTATGTGCAAGGCTACAATCATGGAAGTCAAGGGGGAATAGAATTTAAGGAAGCCAGCATAGATATGATGAGCCGAGTAGTCTCCTATGTTGTAATATATATGATAGAGGCATGCACAGAACATTTTTGCAGTGGAGTACATCAGGGGTTGGTACAAGAATTGCTTTTGTTAATTATGTTAATACAATTTAATCATTTGCCCTTTAAATAGGGTGCTGTCCATAAGTTTGGAAGTGACAACTTTGGAGATTCAGAGAACTGTGAAAAGAATCTTAATAAACATACAAAGATATGAAGGGTAGGATGGTTAGTGTAATGGTTAATGCTATTTCAACACCAGCTACTTGAATTTGAATTCAGCACTATCTGTAACAATGCTGGAGAAACACATACTTTATAGAGCCAAGATAAAGATACATAATCAGTGTTTCAGTCTGAGCCCTTCATCAAGGCTGAGCAAAATGTGCCTGAATAAAATGGTAGGGGGAGGGGCAGCAAGAGGTACACTGGCAAGAGGTATTGGATGAATAAAGGAAGGAGGGCACAAGAGAAAACAGGGAGTGGCATAGCTCTGAATGAAGAGGGAAGGGGTGTAGAGCCGGAGAAAAGGAGACAGGGATAGGGAAGAGAGGGAGAATGGGGAGTAGTCCAGCAGAAACTGGAGGTCGATGTTAGAGGTTGGTGAGTAACAGACTGAATATTATGTGTTGCTCCTCAAATTTACGGGTGGCTTTGGTTTGGCAGAGGACGAGGCCATGGATAGACATGTTGGTGTGGGAGTGGGGTGGAGAAATGAAGGGTGGCTACTGAGAGATCCCTATAATTGATGCAGATCAAGAGTCTTTTGCCATTTTCCTACATTAAAGGATAATTTACACAAAATAATTAATCTACCACACATCTTTAGAAAATGAGAGATGCTCAGTGAAGCTATCTCCCAGCCTGCGTTCAGTCTCTATAGAGAAGGTTGCCATGGAGCACGTTGATTATGTATCTTTATGTTTACTCTATAAAGTACGCTGTTTAACCTGCTAAGTTTCTCCAGCATTGGGTTTTTACTTCAATCACTGCATCTTCAGTGTAATATATTTCTGTTTTATTACATGACAATAAATAGTATCTCATCTAAAATGAGAAGGCACAATTTTGAATGGAATACAAGAACCAAGAGATTTAAGATGGGTGTATAGTTGAAAGTAATCATCTGGGTTTCCTCTGGGTAATTTAAACAGCTACTGTAAATTATCCCTTCATGTAGGTAAATGTCAGAAAAGTCAAAATAGGAATTAGATAAGTGATATAGATAAATAGCAGGACCCCAGGGAAATAGGATGAGGATAAATGAGCTGATGGGATGGTTTTGCTGGGAAACATCGGACAAAACAAACTCCTCTGCATCATAATAAATATTACTATACATCATTTTCAGGACCCCATCTTTGTGTCTAAATAATATCTTGAGGTTCTTTCCTCTTTTATGCTATTGTTTTCATCCAAGATTTTGGATTTTTACCCTTTCATGATTCACTCTAATATGTGTTTATCTGGTTCAATCCCAAAGAATAAGCCAGATAAAGAAATGGTCGGATGAATATTGTGAGTTGCCTGGGGCCGTTTTTATTCAAGACATTATACAAAAACAAATGATCCTCCACCTCCATGTTGATTTCCCCTCAACAAAAGAAATCTCTTGCAATATGAATTTAAAATGTGTGCACCATTACCAAAGGCCCTGGAATTGCAAACACTGAAAATCTGCACTTTTGTCCAGAATTGTCTGTGCTAAAAGGCCAGACTTTCACTGGTCCGTGCCTCTTGATTGGAGTTCAGTGGCATGACCAGTACTTACTGTCTGGCCGCTCCAACTGTCCCGTGTTTAATTCCGGGGCTCTGTGCGAGTTTGCACATTCTTCCCGACCGCTTCACTTCTTTCCACAGCCCAAGGCTGGGCATGAATTAGATAACGGTGGAATTTCTAGAGTTCATGGTAAGTAAATGGGAGTTTCCATGCTTTTGTTTACGACGACGTGCTCCAATTTCATGCTTTAACGGAGAAAGGGCTCTACAGCGTAAATTTAAGTTGTCATCATTTATGGTTTGAAATAATTCCAGCAAAACGAGTTGTGAGGCCTCCGTGTCTCTGAGTAAAGTGGTGGTGGATAATGTGGCCTGGGCTGGGATTCGATCGTGTCCCCAATTCGACTCTCGGCTGCATTATCAGGCCCGGACGCCGCCACCTGCGACAAACGCCCTCCCGGGACAGCTCCTTCCCACAATCATCCTGCTCCAGCTGCAGGTCCGGGAGCGACGCCAGGCCCGTTTCTATTTCTTCTGCCCAGCGATCCCCCGGGTCAGGGCGCGCTTCAGCCGGGCCGCCGTCTGGCTCAGGTCGCCGAGGCGCCGGTCCAACGCCTCCCGGCCGCTCAGCTGCAGTCGCGTGTAGGCGTACACCGTGACCTGAGCCGCCCGTCGAAACGGCCGACTCTCCGACAGCTTCTCGATCAACTGGGGGTTGTTCAACAGCACGAAGAGCAGCCTCCGCAAGACCATGGTCGCCCCCGGACCTCAACCACGTTAGCCCTCGGCCGCCGGGTCCGTCACTTTAATGGTTCCGTCACTTTCCATCACGTTAGCACTCGGCCGCCCGGTCCGTCACTTTAATGGTTCCGACACTTTCCACCATGTTAGCACTCGGCCGCCGGGTCCGTCACTTTAATGGTTCCGTCACTTTCCATCACGTTAGCACTCGGCCGCCCGGTCCGTCACTTTAATGGTTCCGACACTTTCCACCATGTTAGCACTCGGCCGCCGGGTCCGTCACTTTAATGGTTCCGTCACTTTCCACCATGTTAGCACTCGGACGCCGGGTCAGTCACTTTAATGGTTCCGTCACTTTCCACCATGTTAGCACTCGGACGCCGGGTCCGTCACTTTAATGGTTCCGTCACTTTCCACCATGTTAGCACTCGGCCACCGGGTCCGTCACTTTAATGGTTCCGTCACTTTCCACCATGTTAGCACTCGGCCACCGGGTCCGTCACTTTAATGGTTCCGTCACTTTCCACCACGTTAGCACTCGGCCGCCGGGTCCGTCACTTTAATGGTTCTCGTCACTTTCCATCTCGTTAGCACTCGGCCGCCCGGTCCGTCACTTTAATGGTTCCGACACTTTCCACCATGTTAGCACTCGGCCGCCGGGTCCGTCACTGTAATGGTTCCGACACTTTCCACCATGTTAGCACTCGGCCGCCGGGTCCGTCACTTTAATGGTTCCGTCACTTTCCACCATGTTAGCACTCGGACGCCGGGTCCGTCACTTTAATGGTTCCGTCACTTTCCACCATGTTAGCACTCGGCCACCGGGTCCGTCACTTTAATGGTTCCGTCACTTTCCACCATGTTAGCACTCGGCCACCGGGTCCGTCACTTTAATGGTTCCGTCACTTTCCACCATGTTAGCACTCGGCCGCCGGGTCCGTCACTGTAATGGTTCCGACACTTTCCACCATGTTAGCACTCGGCCGCCGGGTCCGTCACTTTAATGGTTCCGTCACTTTCCACCATGTTAGCACTCGGACGCCGGGTCAGTCACTTTAATGGTTCCGTCACTTTCCACCATGTTAGCACTCGGACGCAGGGTCCGTCACTTTAATGGTTCCGTCACTTTCCACCATGTTAGCACTCGGCCACCGGGTCCGTCACTTTAATGGTTCCGACACTTTCCACCATGTTAGCACTCGGCCGCCGGGTCCGTCACTTTAATGGTTCCGTCACTTTCCACCATGTTAGCACTCGGCCGCCGGGTCCGTCACTTTAATGGTTCCGTCACTTTCCACCATGTTAGCACTCGGACGCAGGGTCCGTCACTTTAATGGTTCCGTCACTTTCCACCATGTTAGCACTCGGCCACCGGGTCCGTCACTTTAATGGTTCCGACACTTTCCACCATGTTAGCACTCGGCCGCCGGGTCCGTCACTTTAATGGTTCCGTCACTTTCCACCATGTTAGCACTCGGCCGCCGGGTCCGTCACTTTAATGGTTCCGTCACTTTCCACCATGTTAGCACTCGGCCGCCGGGTCCGTCACTTTAATGGTTCCGTCACTTTCCACCATGTTAGCACTCGGACGCCGGGTCCGTCACTTTAATGGTTCCGTCACTTTTCACCATGTTAGCACTCGGCCGCCGGGTCCGTCACTTTAATGGTTCCGTCACTTTCCACCATGTTAGCACTCGGCCGCCGGGTCCGTCACTTTGATGGTTCCGTCACTTTAATGGTTCCAATTTAACTCATCGACATAACAAAACCGGGCCCTTCTAATCCGCGCCGAACGAGGGTTCTCACTAGCCCCAGTGGACCTGCGCCCCTCCTGTCTAAGTTCTTCTTAAATGTTAAAGTTGAGCTCACATTCATCACTTTAGTTGGCAGCTCGTTCCAACTCTCCCACTGAGGAAGATCACCCGAAACCTGTCCCCTTTCGCCCTCTGGTTTGGATCTCACCCACTTACTCACATTTACTCTGCCCCCCTCATGGTTCTCGATCTCATTCTTCCACACCCCAGGGAATTAAAATCTTAACAGTTACTGAAGCCAGGATAACATTCCAGTAAAGCTCTGCACTCTCTCAATCTTATTGATCTCAATCTTATTGATCTCAATTTAACAGGTGTCGGTTGTTTTTTTTTCTAATCGGTGCACACGAGCAGGATAAACGAATGCAGAGGAGAATCTCTCAGGATAGGGGTGATTACTCCGTTAACAGGGCTCCAAGCCTGCGGATAAATACGTGGGGACTGCACCAGGGAGCGGGAGATCACACGGACGCATTTGGCGTTGGACCGGCCGCTGGGTGGATTGTTCCCGGTGCTGGAGTTGGGCTCGTTGGAGGCCGAAGTCATATCAATGTCGCTGAACGCCCTCAACAGCGATTCTCGCGTGGAGCTGAGCGATTACCGAGACCAGCATTTTCGGGTAAAGAGTCCGCGATGCTCCCCCAAACCCCCTCCCAAGCGTTCGGGATGGGGTTAACGGTTCACCAAGGAAGTCTGGAGAGGCAAAGATGTGCTGGAGACGTTTAAGTAGGTCACGCAGCATCCATAAGAAGTCGGGGGTGAGGAGAGGGAGGGGGGTGAGGAGAGGAAGGGGGGTGAGGAGAGGGAGGGGGGTGAGGAGAGGGAGGGGGGTGAGGAGAGGGAGGGGGGTGAGGAGAGGGAGGGGGGTGAGGAGAGGGAGGGGGGTGAGGAGAGGGAGGGGGGTGAGGAGAGGGAGGGGGGTGAGGAGAGGGAGGGGGAGAGGAGAGGGAGGGGGAGAGGAGAGGGAGGGGGAGAGGAGAGGGAGGGGGAGAGGAAGGGGGAGAGGAGAGGGAGGGGGAGAGGAGAGGGAGGGGGAGAGGAGAGGGAGGGGGAGAGGAGAGGAAGAGGGGGAGAGGAGAGGAAGAGGGGGAGAGGAGAGGAAGAGGGGGAGAGGAGAGGAAGAGGGGGAGAGGAGAGGAAGAGGGGGAGAGGAGAGGAAGAGGGGGAGAGGAGAGGAAGAGGGGGAGAGGAGAGGAAGAGGGGGAGAGGAGAGGAAGAGGGGGAGAGGAGAGGAAGAGGGGGAGAGGAGAGGAAGAGGGGGAGAGGAGAGGAAGAGGGGGAGAGGAGAGGAAGGGGGGAGAGGAGAGGAAGAGGGGGAGAGGAGAGGAAGAGGGGGAGAGGAGAGGAAGAGGGGGAGAGGAGAGGAAGAGGGGGAGAGGAGAGGAAGAGGGGGAGAGGAGAGGAAGAGGGGGAGAGGAGAGGAAGAGGGGGAGAGGAGAGGAAGAGGGGGAGAGGAGAGGAAGAGGGGGAGAGGAGAGGAAGAGGGGGAGAGGAGAGGAAGAGGGGGAGAGGAGAGGAAGAGGGGGAGAGGAGAGGAAGAGGGGGAGAGGAGAGGAAGAGGGGGAGAGGAGAGGAAGAGGGGGAGAGGAGAGGAAGAGGGGGAGAGGAGAGGAAGAGGGGGAGAGGAGAGGAAGAGGGGGAGAGGAGAGGAAGAGGGGGAGAGGAGAGGAAGAGGGGGAGAGGAGAGGAAGAGGGGGAGAGGAGAGGAAGAGGGGGAGAGGAGAGGAAGAGGGGGAGAGGAGAGGAAGAGGGGGAGAGGAGAGGAAGAGGGGGAGAGGAGAGGAAGAGGGGGGAGAGGAGGGGGAGGGGGAGAGGAGGGGGAGGGGGAGAGGAGGGGGAGGGGGAGAGGAGGGGGAGGGGGAGAGGAGGGGGAGGGGGGAGAGGGGGGGGAGGGGGAGGGGGGGGAGGGGGAGAGGGGGGAGGGGGAGGGGGGAGGGGGGAGAGAGGGGGGAGGGGGAGGGGAGAGGGGGGAGAGGGGGGAGAGGAGGGGGAGAGGGGGGAGAGGAGGGGGAGGGGGGAGAGGAGGGGGAGGGGGGAGAGGAGGGGGAGGGGGGAGAGGAGGGGGAGGGGGGAGAGGAGGGGGAGGGGGGAGAGGAGGGGGAGGGGGGAGAGGAGGGGGAGGGGGGAGAGGAGGGGGAGGGGGGAGGGGGGAGAGGAGGGGGAGGGGGGAGGGGAGGGGGGAGGGGAGAGGAGAGGGGAGGTGGGGGGGCAGGTGGGGGGGAGGGGGCGGAGGGAGGAGGGGAGGTGGGGGGAGGGGAGGGGGGAGGGGAGAGGAGAGAACCCTTGTGGATGCTGCAGGATCTGCTGAGTTTGATGTGATGATGAACTTCTTTCCCAAAAGTCACAAAACGTTTGGAATTCAGAGTTTTGGTGGCCGAGTCCTTCACTGTTCCTGGGGCTTTTGGTGCCAAGCTGGAAGTTATTTCCGGACCTTTTTCGCCTCGTTTTCACACCCCTGCACGTTACATTTTTTAAAAAGTTTCATTTTTTGTGACTCCAATGGTGCATCTCAACGGGAAGTTGGTCATTTTAAAAACCGTATGGGAAACAGAACGGAGGTCAGGGGAGTGACCAGATGCCGTCCCGGCAAGGGTATCAAATTGCTGCATAGTATAAATTGGGGTTTTAACACCGTCAAGTTGTTGAGGACTATGGGGAGTAGGCAGGAAAATGGAGCTAGAGCGATGATTGTGCTGTGTGGTCAGCCTGCACCTGATCACGCAACTGACCCACGACTGCATCGCCAGATCCAGCTCCAGCAGCGTCATCCAGTTTGCAGATGGCACGACAGTAGTTGACCTCCTCAGCAACAGTAAGTCGCAATACAGAGATGTGGAAAATGTCAACTCAAGTCTCAACATGGACAAGACTAAGGATGTGATTGTGGATTCAGCAGGACCAATAATGACCACCCTCCCTCCATTGCACATCAGCAACCCTGTAGTAGAGAGTGGAGAGCCCCAAGTTACTTAGAGGTCACTTAACTAGTGACCTATTGTGACACTCAACATCTCACTTGTCAGGAAAATGCAACAGGCTACAGGGCACCATTATGTCAACCTTTTATAGAAGCTCTATCAAGAGTGACCTATCCAACTGCATCAGTGTGGGAGAAAGGATCACTGGTGATGTGATCTACCAGGATTGTTGTCTGAACAGGGGGTGCAAAATCATTGAGGATCCCTTCCACGCAGCATCTTCCAGCTGCTCCCGTCGGATAAGAGATACAGAAGTTTCAGAACCAGGCTGAGAAACGGCTTCTTCCCAAGGGCAGTGAGAGTGCTGAATGACCAAAGGAGCTGCTCACAGTAACCATCCAAAACTCTCATATTCATGAAACAATGTCTATTAATTTATGTGAATACTGGCATTCATGTGCATTGTTTGTATGTGTGTTAGGTCGGTTGCGTGCCTGCATGTTTTGCACCGATGACCAGAAAACACTGTTTCATCAAGTTGTTCTTGTACAATCTGATGACAATAAACTTGACTTGATGACTGGATCTTATTTATTGATGAAGTAAGGTCATGGGGGTCAATGATCTATTGTTTCCTGTTTCTAATGCAAATGAAGTGTTGGAAACATTTTGCTGTTAATGTTTTGGATCTGAGACCTCATCAGTGCTGGTAAAGATAAGTTATGTTTCAGAATCAGAAAAGAGATTGGTAGATTGACTGAGACCAAATACTGTATATTTCAGTGTACAAGATGACCCTTAAAAAGTGCTCAAAAATCAAGGGTAGTCTTGTACACCAGATACGAAAATGAAACCTTAAATTCAACTAAAAAAATGCTTGATGTAGAATTGGCGTATAAGATGACCCTTGAAGCATTTCCCCACACCTGCTATCACACACCCAGACATTTTACAATTGTAGAGCCCGAGATCCTCCAAGCCGACACATAGCTGTGGTTCCTGCACCAAGCAGCAAGGCGACTTCTTCAAAGCGGACGGCACTACACCTGATGTTGAGAATGGAGTCAGTCATTGACTGGCTGCAGCCGATGCTGAAGACTTAGACCCAGCTCTGTTTGGTATCTTCCTGACTAGAAGTGTTTTTTTTACTTGCTTAGTTTAAAGATTTATTAATTGGCGATTGGGGTGTTGTAACAAAGTTTAGGTTGTTACTGGGCGGCTCGCACGCCAGTCTCTGGCAAGTTCTGTGCACAAAATTGAGGGAGAGGGTTGTCTTGTATGCCCGATATGATAAAACCATGAAATTCAGGCTGAAAATAGGGACCCGGCTTATCTGAAGGTCATCTTGTATGCCAAAATATATGGAAGGTTAAAAGTGGCAATTAGATTTTTTTTTTCCTTCATAGCAAGATTGGGACATTGCCACCAGGTCAGACGATAACAGAAATAAATGAGCCAAATGATTTCTGACAGTAATGGCCATTTTCTGATGGAGACAAAATTAAAGAGTGAGTTACCAATTTCTAATGGCTGGCACCTGAACAATCTGCTGGTGACTGGCAAGTTGCAAACATTGGACCAGGTGGGCCATATTCTGATCAACCATACTCAACAAGTAATCCGAGAGCAAATAACACTGCTTAGAACCTGATCAGAGGATTCCTACTGCGAGCCTTGAATGTTTATTATAAGATTTGTGGTTGTCTCCGACCCCAGATAATTCAATACTTATTCCCCACAAATGTGATCATCCTCTCCTCAAGATTCAAAGCAATTAGGAGTATATAATCAACGCTGAGCTTGGCAGTGACTTGGATATCTCGTGGTTGAACAAAAATTATTTCACCCAAAAATTATTTGTTCATTCTCACTTCCCAGGGACATGGAGTCTACCTGCATTGAACTTGCGTAGACCAGGTACAGACTTAATTAGCCAAAATGGTGCATTGATGATCTGAAACTTTTCTGTGATTATTTCTATGTCAGAAATTGCTCATTCCGTCCTGGAGACTTGAGGACAGGAATACATGTTGACATACCAGTGTAATATTGAAGGAATGCTGTACAATTAGAGGGGCTTACATTGGTTGAAATGTTGAACTAAGTCATATTTGCTATTTGAGAGATGTAAAATGCCCCATATATTTGAATAATATTTTTTGTTGTATTGTGATCTGGCCAATATTAATAGAATAGATTTCAGAAGTGGGAGATCTTAATAACTTCCTGCCTACATGTTGTATAATGTAATTTTCACTTGTAGGTGAAATTTAAACTAGGAGATATCACCTCAAGATTCAAAGGAGTAGATCTGGGATGGAACAGATTTTTTTCAAGTAGCAAATCTGTAGAATTCTCTACCAATAGGAAGCAGTAGGAGTTGCGTCATTAAATCTATTTGACTGATTTTTGCATCGTAGGGGAATGAAGGGTTATGGGGGGGAAAAAAGGTGGAGTTGAGTTCATGGCCTGGACAATCATGATCTTAATGGCAGAAGGCCTAATTTTGCTCTTATTTCTTGAAGATTTATTTGCTCATTATCACATTGCTATTTGAGGTTTATTGTACACAAGTTGTCCTGGAACTTTGCAGAATCTACTCACTTATATTTTGTGCATTCATCTGTGATGGATTTAATTTTAAAATGGCAGATAAAAGATTTGCCTCCCAACATTGCTGTACTTCCTGGAGCATTATGTGCTCCAGTCCCTGACGTTAATGTTGGCGATTAATTACATTTTGGCCCACTCATTTGGGAACTGCGGAAAAAGTGGAGGAAAATTTCAATACTTTTGACAGTGTAATCTGAACAACTGATTGAGGAAACCATTTATAAGTGAGTGGTAGGACTTCTTCCTTATTTCATGGGGACACTTAAAAGGTGATGAGTTTTTGGCAACTTATTAGGGGAGATTTGCCATAAGGGTTTGACCTGAAGTTAGTTTTAAACTATTGATCTTAAGGGAAGCAAAACTGTGAATTTATTTTCCTGATACTGTTATTTTAGACATAGATCTATGAATGTATATTTGTTTCCTGTGTCCAAATGTAAATTGTATTGTTTGTTTTGAAGGGAAGCCAATATGAACAGATCAAACTGTTGAGGCATAGCTGTACCCTCTATGTTGGGAATATGTCATTCTACACAACTGAGGAACAGATCTACGAACTTTTTTCAAAAAGTGGAGATGTTAAAAGAATCATCATGGGTCTGGATAAAATCAAGAAAACGTCGTGTGGCTTCTGTTTTGTGGAGTATCTTTTCACTATGAAGTTCCTGTCTTTATTTCTTTCCTGAATAAACCACCATGTAAAATACAAGATTGACATCAGCATGTTTTGTATTGAAACGGGAAAAAGGCATTTAGCACCAAGTTTTATCTGTCCTTCAGTAGATGATAGCAAATCAGGAAACGCTAATTCGCCTTGTTTCTGTATCCCTTGTTAAAGACAAGTTCTTGTTTGAATGGTGACATATCCTTAACTAATTTAATTGGATATGACACACGTGCAGACGCTGAACACTGCATGAGATTTATTAATGGAACGCGTTTGGATGATCGCATTATTAGAACAGATTGGGATACTGGCTTCAAGGAAGGTAGGCAGTTTGGCCGAGGAAAATCCGGTGGTCAGGTATGTGGTTCGTTTTTTATTATGTGATCCTGAGAAATTGTAGCCTCTTTTTAATAATGAAATGAAAATTTCAAGCTTGTGTTAAGAGCATTTTGGTGTTTATCAGCAAAATAATAAAAACAGTCCAGGATTAAGAACGATTGGGAGTGTGGTTGGAATAGAGCATTCAAATAGAGGGATTGGAATACAAGTCTAAATTTTGTGCACGACATTGTTGAAATTGAAGATGGTACACAGAAAGTAAAGTTAAATTCTCATTTTTATCCTGATAGGGATCTATTATGTGATGAGTGTATTTATATATAATTTTTTTTTTTTTTGAAGCGTCATTGATTCATGTGTTTTAGGAATATCCAAACTTAGAACATACTTGGAAAGATAATTTCCAAACTTCATCAATGATTCTTAAGACTAAATTAGAACCATGCCCTTTGATTGTTTTATTTGGTTTCTCTCCTAGTTTTTGCTTCGTTGATAGCTAGATGAGCAATTTTGATTAAGTAGAACGTTCACATTCAATGGTTACATAACATCATGTCTTATTTAAATTTGGGGGAAAAAATTAGATATCAAATTCAGACTTTTGATCTTTAATGTCATAAGATGTGGGGCTCATTCATGGATTATTATCATAAACTGAGGATTTAAGTGGTGTGGATGCTCTAGGGATTCCCTGTTTGGTGTCTGGGGGCCGTTATTCAATTCATATTTATAAAATAGATACAGATAACCTTGTTTAGAGAGAGGGAGTAGATTAGTAGGGATACACTTTTTTTCTTAAGACAAATAAGTAAAGGGGGTTTAAACTATGGATCATAATCACAGAACATGATCACATCAGAGAAGTAGAAAATATAAAGAAATTTTATGTGTATTTGTATAATTTTTGTATTTAATATCATTTTTGGACATGCTATGATTTAATTGTTTAATTATTGTAATATAGAATTTTCATGTAGAAAATAAGTTGTACTAACTAGGTTAATTTACAATTGATTTATGTTATTAGTATAACTTGTGTAAAAGTTTTTTTGTTATATTTTAAAGAAAATAAAAACACAGGAAAAAAACTTATTGTCATTGTAGGGCACTAAAGTTCATCCTTTGTTGCCAGGATATGACTGTAATTTATAAACACTGGTATTATAAACTATACAAAATGCAGATTCATGAAATCAAAGAGGGCTGAAAACGTTGAAGCAGTACATGTGGAGAGGGAGACATGTCATTCCCTTGGGATCTTGTGATAAATAGGCTGCCTCATTCCTGATCAAAATTATTCCCTTTACACCAGTTTTCATTGACAAAGTTATATTTAAACAAGGTGGATAGTGTAGTTTTCAGTTTTGTATCATGTTCTCTGACTGCTGAGCAATTTTGTTTTTGATCTTTAATTTTCTACAGTAAGGTTGGTGGGAAGAAACAGGCAAATGTAGTTTTAAGACCTGGGAGTGATTAAAAACTGCTAATGCTAGAATCTCAAGTGAACAAGGCTGAAGGGACTCGGCAGGTAAGGCAGGAACTGTAGCTGGAAATTCCCTGTCCATATTTCAGGTCAGGACAAGAGCATCTTTGCAATTTTTAAGATTTGACATGTGAAAAGTTCACTAAATGTAACAATTCTTCCTTGCTTTTGTTTTAATGCCACTATCACTTAATACACTGTATTCTCTATTTGCTTCTGTTCAGGTGCGTGATGAATACAGGAGAGATTATGACGCGGGCAGAGGTGGGTTTGGAAAACTGGCCCAGATGCAGAGAGTTCCTGAACCAAGGCAGAAATTCTAGTTTATAATGACTTTCCCTGTACATTTTGAGATAGCAAAGCTATTCTCTTCCTAGAAGTCTGATTTTGAAGCAATCACTGACTATAGCTTTGAACATTTTATTTTAAATAGGCTCTGAAGTCTGTCTTGGAAGAATAGTTTCTTCAGTAAATTGTAAAGTGGAAATCAAACCTAATAAAAACTTACTGATGGCCTTGTAGAATTGTTTGCCCTCCATATTTTGCAACAACTCTGTGCTTATAAAATGATAGAAACACTAAAGTCCACTCAAGATTTAAGAGTTTGGAAATTGTCAGTGGTGCAAATGGATCCAGAGAAATCCAAATCTGATCTTACAATTTTGCTTCTATTATCTTTCCTTGTTCTATGTTGTTTAGTCATAGAATCCTGCAGCAAGGAACCATGGGCACCTTTAAGAGTGCAGCCATGTTATTAATTCTGCTTCCCTTCCCTTCTGTCTCTTTCCTGAATAAATGTTCATCGGTAGCTGTATTATCTTAAATACAGTTACAATGAAAGTTGACAACTTGATAGATTTCAAATAATATTAAGTCTTAGTGTCTATACTTAATTGACTGAATGATTACATTGTTGCAAAGCTTCTGATTTGAACACAAAGCATGAATAAATAAAATGAAATTCACTGAACCTCTTCAAGCATAACTAATCAATAATTCATCTTTTGTTAAGATGCTCTTTAAATAAGCTATTTTAAAAACAGCTACACAATTGTTCCCACAATCCTCTCAACACTAAAACTAAGGAACAAGAGAGCTGAGAAGCAAACTTGCAACTTTCCTAGTGAGAAAACACTTCACAGCCTTGTAAATTCCCTCCCCAATGCCTATATTTACTGAGTTTTGGTGATTATATTAACCCAAAGCATAATAATTATCAAAAAAGACTAACAGTTTAACATTGGGCAAGCAGTAGACTGCAAACACTTTCAGATCACCTTCAAAAGAAAAATGATTTCTTCCATAATTTATGGTTTTAATAGCTGTGCCTAATTACTTGCCACCTTTCAGGGCCTGATCATGTTAAAACAATCATTTGTTTTTAAAAGCTGAGTCAATACTAACCTTATTCAGTCAACTAACCAAAAAATATCTGACTAAATGATGCAACCTTACTCTCGAGAAATGGAAGGTTTAGAGAGAATAAGAGTAACAAAGAAACGATTAAATACTCAAGAACTTTATTGTCCAATTCCATAACAACGTAGACCTAATTAAAACCTTGAGTTAAAAATCTCTACCGTACATTTTGTTATTGCACTAATATAAATGTAATATTTTTCACCTGGCCATACAATGCATTGCCGCTGCTAAACTCTATGAATGTAGATTTTATACAAGATCACAAACTCAGCTGGCATAGCCTTCATAGAGATTCTGAAAATTTAATTTAAACATTCCTGGATTATGAAAACAAAAATTCCAAGTAAAGGCTATTTATTTCCAGAATCCAATCCATATTCAACTTTCTGGAGTTAAAAAGTGAGCAAAAGGAGAATTTCTGATTGAAATACTAAGGAGACTCTAGCCTATTTAACTATGTATTTAAATTTTAATATATTCCACAAGGGTTTTAGTCTTAAACAATTGGAATAATTGATTGTTACAAAGCATTTGAATATGAAAACATTTTGAATTCTGGAATTATTGAGTGCAAACAAACTTCAGCACAGTTTTGAAAATCTGAAATCCAGGTGCAGGGTCAATCCTGAGCATAGTACAAGGATAGCAATTGACACAACCATTTTCAAGTGACCACTGTTTAGAATGATTCCACACTACTCAATTTCTATAATTCCTAATTAGGAGAAGATGAAATTCCTATCAATCAGATACCAGCTTTATGTTTATATATCACATAAATCAACTGTGACAAAAATAAAACAATATTACTGAAATACAGGATGACTGAAATAGGCCGAGGACTGTAGTATAATGGACTAAAATTTGTGATCAAATCCCACATTGACGTTTTAGGAATTAAAATTTTTATAAATTAAAAAAAAATTCTCAATTATCCTTTAAAACAAAGCTATGTTCTTGGCTGTTCTGACCTCACAACTGCAATTCCATACTTTTGATGATTCATATCCCCTCAGTTTGGTACAGGGCCTACTTATGACAAACACTGGTGCCAACTGCCTTGCCAGTAATGTTCAGGTTCAGATAATTAAAAAAAAAATAAAGAAACTCAAAGGCTGCAAATGCTGAAATCTTGAGCAGACAAAGATTTGCTGGAGGAACTCAGCAGGTCAGACAGCATCCACGGGTAGTAACGGTCAGTCAACATTTAGGGTTAGGATCCTTTATCAAGACCAAGATAAACAAAAAAAGTGAAATGGATACATGGTTGGGGGAGGAGGCAGGGCTGGGGCCAGAGTTGATAGGATGCAGGTCAGAAGGTGTGAGAGGAGGCGAAACAGAGGGAGAGACGACTGGGGATAAAGGGGAAAATAATAGGTACAGGAGCAGGTGGAGATGGAAACATTGGATGGGAGTGAGAGCCATCCAGGTTTGCAGTAACTGGAGAAGCCCTGTGTGCACCTTCACCTTTCAGAATAAAACTTCCAAGTTAGCAGCAGAAAGTAACATACACAAATCAATACTATTTTGTTTAATCAGAAAGAGGAAATATTTTCTATCACTACTGATCCAGGCAAACTTGCACATCAACTTTGAGAATGGATTATATCCAACCCTCACAAAACTATTCCATTGTTTCACTAATTAAATGGAGAAGCAACAGCTTCACAGAGGAATCCATTGTACATGCATGTGAAAAAAAATAGATGGGAATGTAGTTTGGGTTAAACAAGATTTACAGCACTGACTGAAGAATTACTGCTTTTTTTAATGAAATAATTTTCACTTTTAAACATGCTGCGGCTTAACACAATGATCTTATGGCCATTAAACATCCATGATAACAGCGAAAATCTCCCTCGTGGATATGAAGAGGGGCTCTCATTTATTAACATCGGGGACAATTTCTACACTAAGAATTTAGTTTTCTCCCTGCTAAGTTAATGTCAATTTGACTACCTCCTTTATTCAGAGGTTCTCAGACGATGGGAAATAAGGAAGTCTAAACTTCTAGACGACGGCTACATGCAATTTGTCCAGCAACAGGGCAATGAAGCAAAGTTGTGCTTTTATCACATCTGAAGATGTTTGGGCCATGCACGTAGCTGGAGGGAGGTAAACAATGCCACTGGTTCTTCAGTGCTCCCTGCCTTATTCCTTTTCTCCTTCCAGATCTTATAAAACCACATTGGCCATACTTATCTGCTGGAATGCATTTTCCTGTGAGAAGTTTCAGTCAGCTTCATCCTGCTTGCTCACTCCATGAGCTTGCACTCACACAGTTCTCTGTAGATCAACTTTCTTACTTCAGGCATGTCTTTTTGAGAAAACTGAAAGGGTCGTCCCAGAGCCAGGCACTTGCAGTACTAGATGGTTAATGGAAAGAGTGTCTGCATCAAAAAAGGTATCAATAACTTTAACAAATTATGCTTTGAAATACTGACATGATTGGGAAAATAACAATAGTTACATCTACACAAATTCAACACCAGTTATTCATGCAGCAACTCTGTATTTCTCTGAAGCTTGTGTAATCCTAACGATTTTGCGTACATCGAGAGAGCAACAAAGTGAATGAATTACTAACATTATTTTGATGGATTGGCTGAGGGAATAATTTTCGCCAGGTTGTTGGTGTAAATTGGGTCTAAATGGCACGATTGACGACATTGTCCAGTATCTTTACATGCTTTGTAAAATGCTAAAAATTTTAGTTTCAGAATGCAGACCTGACAACTTAATTCCTATTATGCGGTAATGCGAGGAAACACTAAGTTCATTTAACTTGTCTTCTGAAATTCTGATGGATTGGTGCATTTTTAGCATTTTCTATTTTATGTAAGATTCCTAGTATTTCAAATTTGATTTATTTTACCTGCTTCATAACCACAATAGAGCATTTATTAATTACATTAATTTAAACATTTTATTGAAATATAAAAGCACCACATAAATAACAACCTTTATTTATTTTGAAATTCCACCCAGCTGCTTCCAAAGTTACAGTAAAGTGGGATCTGTGTGGAATGTGTAGAGATGCTCAGAAAGTTCTCTTTAGTTCAATGAAATTAAACTCTTTATTTCCCCTCTGGTTGTGTAGGTGATTAACCAATGCTAGGAAACAGTTAACTTGGACCTTTGGTCTTAGGAACCTCAAACATGAAAATAATTCAGTTAAAGTCCATTACAAGTCTTAAAAAATAAGACAAAATAAATGTGATCCACTTGAGGCAGGTTCCTGATCCTATAATCTAGGTCAGATACAAATTTACAGACTCTAGAGCACCATACGGATTATAAAATGTACTGCAAACAGCAATGATCTGATCCCTGCTGTGTGAAATCTATCCAAAAGCAATGTGGAGGTTGAATATTGCTGGCAGTAAATAGCTTCTCCTTCAGAAGCAATTTGAACATTTTGTTAGTCACTATGCTTCCTAACCTCTCATTGTAATTGCACATTTAAATCAGGGAAGACAAGAATAAGAACTGCAGATGCTGGAATATATGCAAAACAATGAGAAACAGGGGTACTTAATGGGCAGCAACCATGGGGAGAAGTGGTTCATCAACATTTCGGGCCAGTATCTTTATTTTTAGAAAAGAAGGAATGATATAGCAAGCATAGAATGGAGAGTGGCCAAGAGATGATAGGATACTGGACAGGACAAGCTGGGAAAGATAGTTAGATGGGGAAAAAGACCATTGCAGGGCAAGGCAACAGCGGAACCTGATTGGGGGGGGGTTATCTAAAATTGGGAAATTCGATGTTTGTACCATATTTGACAAATGTGATTTATTGTTTCTCATGTTTACATTTGGCCTCATCCTAGCAATGGATGAGGCAGAGGACAGTCAAGTCTGTAAAGAAGACAGAGTGTCAGCCTACCTGAAGCACAAACACACCACAGTCGCTATCATTTTTCTGTTGAGGAATGCACTAGGAAAGAACAATACAGGCATTAAATAAAGTAAACCAATAGCTCATTTAAAGTTCTAAACCTTACACCAGTCATGACAATTTTTTAGTTTCTATTTTTGAAATTCTGGATTACTGTTGTTCCTATGGGGTTAAGAGTTTTAAGCCAACCCCAGCAGAAAATGGCGTGTTCAATTTACATTGCTCAGCCAAACCTACAAACCAAAGAAGTCTCTAAATTGAAGTAACTCTTATCAAACAGATTCAGGATAGATAACTCAATGCAATCTCATTTAGATTGTGCATCAAAATTCACATTAAAAACTTAAATAAACCTATCTATAGAGAATGAAAAATTTCAAACACTGAAAACTAAAGAGCAGTTTAAGATTTACAAAATTTACTGGTGATAGCATTTTCCTAAATCCTGTTATGTGAAATGGTAATCCTCACCTCTCAAAAATGATGTCAAGATCGAATAGCATAAGGGTCAGCTTTTGCAAAACTCTAAAAATATACATTGGTATTTCAATGTCCATGGAAAATAGCTTAGCTATTTTTAATAATGCCTAATGAATAGGTAGGAAAATGAGCTGCAAGGAGGATCTGTTCCATTTGCCTACTGCAGCCACAGGTCCTTGTCAGATGCCATCTCACTGGCACTGCACAAAACTGGAATACCTGGGCAGCAAAGATGCATACATCAGGATGTTCTTTATTGACTACAGTTTGGCATTCAACACCATCACCCCTCAATACTGATCAGCAAACTCCAAGACCTGGGATTCAACACCCCACTGTGTAATTGGATCCTGATTTCCTCACCTCCAGACCCTAATCATCGAGGATTGGTCTGAGCATCAATCTGCATCAGCGCTGGAGTGCCACAGAGCTACATTCTGAGCTCCCTGCTCTACTTGTTTTACACCTATGACTATGGTATGGCAACAGCACCATTTACAAATTTGCTGATAATACCACAGTAGTGGGCTGTATAAAAAGGGGCAATGAGTCAACATATAGAGGAGATTGAAAACTAGGTTGAATGGTGTACTAACAACAACCTCTCACCAAAGGAAAAGCAGATCTAGTGATCATATGGGGTTCAGAGGTGGAGAGGGTGAGCAAATTTAAATTCCTGGTGGTCATTATATCAGAACATCTTTCCTGACCCAACATACTAATGTCATTGTGAAAAAAGCCTCTACTTCCTCAAGAGTTTGAGAGGTTCAGCATTAGATAGCATTGGAAACCTTGGCAGACTTCTACACGTGTGCAGTGGAAAGTGTGCTGACCAGCTATATCACAGGCTGGTATGGGGGCACCAATACCTCTGAGCGGAAAATAGTGAAGACAGCCCAGTACATCACAGGAAAAACCCTCCCCACCATAGAAAAAATCTACAGGAAACGCTGCTGTTGGAGAACAGCAGCCATCATCAAGGATCCACAACACTCAGGACACGCTCTGTTCTCTTTGCTGCCATCAGGAAAGAGGTATAGGTCCTACAAGACTCATACTTCCAGTTTCCAAAACAGCTGTTATTTCACATTTTTTTGTTTGCATTTCTCTCTTTGTACACACATCTTTTTCTTGACATTAGTTTAAATAGAAATTCTGCCTGGCCTGCAGGAAGAATCTCAGGGTTGTATATACGGGCATGTGAAGTTTCCACATTTTTAAAATTGATGTTCTACTTTTTAAAAATGATTGAAGTTTGAGTAGAGACGAGAGTATGTCACTGTGTACATGGACTAACTACAGACAATAGCACAGCATTGGACTCAAGGCAATGGCATTAGTATGGACCTCCTGCATGGCAAAGTACAATGTTACTCATCACGGAAGTTGTGTTCCTGCTAAAACTAATTTTTAAAAGACAAGCATGACATTTCCACCCCTCGTTGGCAACCCATGGTGTTTATTCCTCATGCACAGAGTCTATGGTACAAATTTCCTGTGTGTTCCCAACCATGTGATCCTGCCTGAGACAAGGATGCTTTCCCCCTTCCCAAGGAGCAACTAGCCTAGGAATGCACAGCAACTCAAAGGTACTGGGTGGCACAGGCTTGAGTTGCAATGCCTGTCAAATAGCCCAGCGACATGGTTGGTAACCCGGAGAGAAATAAGAGCGACTTGGTAAGAGGGCTCACTCAGCCAGACTTTGGCCCATTTGGATGGCGGTGGTGAAGGAAAACAAAAGGTTATGATGCTAACTGAAACACATCCTCTTTAGTTTTTAAGATCAAGTTAATCAATGACGGAATCATTTTACCAGAATAGCACGTTTCAAGTAGGATTTGAAGATTATTTTTTTTCTGTTTCGCAACGAAACAATTGACTCCTCTGGAGGTCATGCTAAGGGAAGGAAAAGAACCTTTGGGTCGAATTTGTCGCAGGACATGTTTATATTATAAAAGTCTTCCTAAATTTCATATTTGAGGGTTCAGAGCAAATTTGAACAATGTTTTTCTCGATTTTTTTTCACACTGTTATATATTTTTAATCCCAGTTCCTTGCACGTCAGTGTGGACTCATCATCTTTGTACTGACACAGTCTATAAGACAATGTGCAAAATCTATGTTAAAATTCCACAGCAGATTAAATCCCCTGTTCACCCACAATCTCGCCGTAACTCCTCTCCCCATCCCCCACCCCAACATCCGCTTCCGTAAAATCCCCTGTATTTAATTTGCAGCCGCTGTTAAATTCCCCATTATTTAAAATTCCCCATTTATTTATTTTGCCTTTAGGCTTTTTTTTTTTACAGAGGTGCCAGAGCGACACTCTGGTGAGCTCTGGCAGAACAGCACCCCTGGTTACTACTTAGGGATTGGATACAAGTTGGGCAAGAGCACTGCTTGGCAAGCTGGGTGCAAGTATTGCTTGGGGTCAGGAGAACCAGACAATCTGGTTAGAGCATAGGTCAAGCAGGTACTGCCTGGTGATGTGGAAGGGGCTTGGAGTCTGTGCACAGATGGTAGTATCTGTCTGATATACTATGCTCACTGAAAAAAAAAAATTGATTTTGTTTAAAATGACTAATTTTTTAATGTCAAAACGGGTAATTTTGATTGTACATTTTCAAAACTTTTCCAGATTCTGGGGAGGTAGGGTGGGGGGAGGGGGGGGTGTGCTCGGCACTTTTTTTAAACCTCAACTCACATGCCTGTATGTGATGTCATGCATATACTGATAGTTAATTTCAACTTTTCATTTTGAATGCAGAATCTACAAAGAGTTTAAATGAGCGAAACAGGTGGCTACGAAGTACAAAATGGCAAAATTTATTGTACACTTTGGTGGAACCATAGAAGTACATTTTGTATCGTGAGAAATGTTGGATTGCAGATGAAACACAAGATGCAGAAAACAAATGTGTAGTTACAAACAATTAGTATGGTAATGGTTGGTCTTTACTTCAAAGGCTGCACAACAAAAATAAACACGAGAGACCAATTACCCTTTGTTGGAACTGCAAAAATGAACATGTTTTAGGCTGCAGAGAAGGGGAGGGGTGGAGACACAGGACATTTCTGAAAATAAGGTGCAGACCAGAGTTTGGAATGTTATATAGCCTGAGTCTGCAATTTTTTCTCTACTTTCCTTAGCAATGAATGATGCATCTCATCCAGAACATGGATTTAATCATTTTAAATGCATTTAGCCTTTTTTATAACACCCCCATCAATTTTAGCCCATCTCTGTTACATGTTATTTTGCCAAGACTCCTGATGCATCTAGATGAAAATGAAACATGTCAGCCTGGCAGAACCTTACCGTTGTGGCAAAAGCTTTCCATCCTTCCAGGAATGTGGGGAGATTTCGCTCACCAGCTTCTGTCTTTAAATATCTCAGAATATTCTATGAACCAAAATAAATAAGATGGTACAGAAACAAGCAAACCAGTTACCACTATAAACTTCTTATATCAAGCCAAAGTTCAAGGAATGGAGACTTCATCAATCTTAATTTCTCTCTGAAAACGGATACTTCTAAATGGGATAAGTGGCAGTTATGTTTAGGTATCCCTATCCCATTTTACTGAAAGAAGTTCAATCCCAAAGTATGTCTTTTTTTTGGTTTCTATTTTCTAATTTAAAAGATATCAAAAAATTCTATGCTTTTAAGAATGAATTTGGCATTCCACAGCAGTTTCCAAAATGCTCTTAAATGTCTCAAGGAAAATTCCAAAGATGAGATAAATAAAGATTATCTGTGGATAGCTTGAAAGCATTTTGGAACCAAAACTGAGATTGATTATGAACCACCTCCTCAGATTAGGGACAGTGAGCAATGGACAACACTAGCATTGCCAGAGAAGTCCCCAAATTATGAACAAATAAAAATCTTCAAATTATCAGAGTGAGTTATTTTCATCTAGTTGTCTATTGCTAGGATTTAAAAGGAATCTGAATGTTTTGGGGATATAATGCCTGACATTTGATCTGTCTTCTTTCCCCAGTTGACGAGAAGTCTAGAACCCTTAGTAGTTCTTTTATTTGATTCCTATTTTTGCCAGTGTTCTTCCTATTCAATACATTTCATACAAACATTTACCTTTTGTTTTTTCCTGCCTCCACTTATTCAATTCATTGCTTCAGGTCAAGGCTAATTCTGTCTCGCTTTACTCAAATGGGATATGAAATAATTAACACTGCAAGGTATTCCTATTTTCATATTCCAACTCCTCCACAATAAAAACTAACATATCATTCTGGATTCCAAACTTCTGAAAGCAGAGCAAGAAATGAAAGCAGGAGTAGGAGATTCAGACCTGTAAGCCATTCAATAAAATTATGGCTGATCTATTACCTAGGCACCACTTTGTTGAATTAATTCTTTATCTCCTGATTCTTTCAACTTCCATTTGTGTACTTGGATATCTAATATTCGACCATCATTTACCAGCTTCTTACCAGTAAAAAAAATCAACGCAACAACAAAAAGTATGAAATACAAAGGAATTTCCCAGGCATTTTTTTGCGATAGCTTTAAACATTCCACACCTAGGTCCCCCTAAAGGACACAATGTTTGAAAGGGACAGTCTCTGTCGCATTAAGAACATTAAATAGTTTTCAAACTTTGCAAAAATACAATAAATTCAACAGGGTTCAGACAGATGGAATTAAATTTCCCCTTTCTACCAGTTAATCTTTAGACTAAATTAAGCTAATATGATCAGGTTATGACAATCACTAAGTGGTGAACTAGGAAATAGATTCTGAATTTATACCCCTCTACAGAGCTCGAGTTTCACAGAATGGAAACTTTGTGCCATTGTTTCTATAAATCACACCCACCAGATATTTTTCTCTGCCTTTTTATCATTCAGTTTGTGGTTCTTACATGGTGACATGCAATAATCATACAGGAATTATTTGAGCTAACACAATGATTTTTGATTATTACATAAATGCATTTTAACATACTGGAGGAACAAAATGCATACATAATACACAAATGAAAATCAACATTTTCTACATCCAAGTACCTGGAAAATATCTCATTAATTAGACTTGCAGATGACAATTTTTCAAATATAAAATACATCTGGAGAATATTGGGAAATTATATGCTGTGTAAAAAGGATCCTTGGTCTGCCCAGTACTAATTGATTATAGTGAGATTGCTATAAGTGGTTTTGTTAACTGGGTTAGAAATAAAGTATAATCTGATAGGGTTCTTCATCATGATTGACATCCAGTAACTTGAAATATTCAAGTGAAGAGAAGATGGATTCCATGGTTGAATGATTAATTACCATGTACTGATACATCATTCAATCAAAGAAGCTGACCAAGACTCCCATGTTAAAAACCATATTACAGGGAGGGTCTCATATCAGTATTCACAAATCTAGGTAACATCAAAAGTCACTAACTTCTTAAAAAAAAGTGAAAAAATGTAATTAGAAATGCTTAAAAAATAATTCTTACTTGAACACAGGAATTAAAATGGATGCCTTGAGAATCGTAGAGACAAATTTTCCTATTTGGAAGATCAACTGTTAATAGTGACCAATGAATTTCCAAATGTATAGGGATTAGTAACAGGGCTTTATTGAATAAATCCACCTGGACAAGAGAGAGAATAAAAATCTAGTTAAACTGACAGATCGCAGAAAAGCTGGCAAAATTAAAATTATTTAGAAAATAATATTTAACACCATCATCCCCTCAAAACTGATAAGCAAACTTCAAGACCTGGGAGTTAACAGCCCACTGTGTAATTGGATCATGGATTTGCTCACCTCCAGACCACAATCAGTTGGTAAGAATTTCTCCTCCACAATCTCCATCAGGACCAGAGCACCATGCGGCTGTGTTCTTCACCCCCTGCTCTACTCACTTTATATCTACAACTGCGTGACTTGGTATGACAATAACACCATTTACAAATTTGCTTACAATACCATGGTAGTGGGTTGTATAAAGGGGATGAGTCAGCGTACAGGATGGAGATTGAAAGCTTGGCTGATTGGTGCATCAATAACAACTTGCACTCAATGTCACCAAAACAAAAGAGATGACTGTTGACTTCAGGAAAGTCAGAGTTATACTATCCAGTGATCATTGGGGGATCAGAGGTAGATAGGGTGAGTAAATTTAAGTTCTTGGGAATCACTATCTCAAAGGATCTTTCCTGGACCCAACACATCAATGGCCTCATGAAGAAAGCATGCTACTTTCTCAAGAGTATGTGGAGGTTTAGTATGACACAATAAACCCTGGAAGATTTCTAGAGATGTGGTGAAAAGTATGCTGACCGGCTGCATCACTGTCTAGTATGGGAAAACCAATACCCCGGAGCGTAAAGCCCTCCAAAAGGTAGTGGACACAGCCCAGGACATCACAGGCAAAACCCTCCCTACTAATGAGTGCATCTACAGCGAACCCTGCTGTCAGAGGGCAGCAGCAATCATCAAAAACTCACATCACCTAGCACAAGCTCTGTTCTTGCTGCTGCCATCAGGAAAGAGGTGTCGGTGCCACAAGACTTGCACCACTAGGTTCAGGAACAGCTGCTACCCCTCCACCATCAGTCTCCTCAACGACAAACTCAATCAGAGACTCATTTATGGACTCTTGTGCATTTTATTGATTTTGTTCTCTCTGTATTGCAGTTTGTTTACAATTCTTTGTTTGTTTACATGTTTACGCTGTGTACTGTTTATTTTTTACACTAGCATTTAGTGGTAATTCTGCCGTGCTTGCTGGAGAAAGGAATTTCAGGGTTGTATGTGATATCATGTATGTACTCTGACAATAAATCTGAAAATATTCATTTACAACACAGAAAGAAGATTAAACCCATGCTGCCAAAGCAGCAATAAAATGATAGTTACTTAGCTCAAGTTTTCCGGCTCCTGTTCTACTAACTTATTATAGTAAGGATGTGAGAGGGTGCAGAATAGGTTTGCAAGAATGTTATCTGATTGGAGAGAATAGATAAGATTGACGTGTTTTCTGGAGCAAAGGAGGCTCAGAGGTGACTTCAAATAAATGTTTTAAATTTTGAGAGGCTTAGACAGGTAGATAGCTCTGTTCCCCAAAGTAGAGTCATCTAAAACTCTAAGGCAAGGATTTAAAATGGGAGAGGAGAGATTTAAATGGGATTCTGAAGGATAAATTTTCCATGGAAAGTAGTTGGCCTCTGGAATGAGCTGGTAGTTAGAAGGAGGTTGTACAAGCAGGAACAATATCATTTAAGGGGTGTCTGGATTTGAACAATCAAGGAATACTGGGATTAATGCAGGCAAGTGAAATTAGTATAGATAAACATGATAATCAGTACAGTTGCGGAGGGCTGATGCCCTATTTCTATGCTCTACTATTGACTATGGTTTGCAGGTTACAATTTTCTTTTTAAGAGGTCATCCAAAACCACTCGACACCATTCAGTAAAAGATTTTTGCTCATAACTGCCAACCCCTCTTTCAAATTTATCTCACATGCTTCTTGATTTCTCTTCTTAAAAGTTACAATATACAAGTTACAAATTGGAAGTCTGTACCCTGGCATGATTAACACTCAAAATTCATCCTCAGTACTGACATGAACAATTTTAAATTTAATGGGGCAGAATTTTTTTAAAAATTGTAGTTAATTCGTATGACAATGCCAGAATAAATGGTGCAACTATGAATATGTAAATCTAATTGTGTTTTTGTTTTTACTTGGCAGCTTTGATTGGAGATTAATCTAGGTCAGAACCATACCCAATATTTAGGTGCCCATGGTATGGTGTTGTTAGTTCTAGTTGCACCCCAAATTCATTTATAGACATAGAACAACACTGAATCTGTCATAAAAAGAGAAAGCAGTATCTTTATGTCGAGGTACACTCTCATATAATTTGAGAATTGAACAAACCCACAGGATCCATCCTTTAAAAACAATGATAGTTGCTAGATTCAAAATCTGGCAATGTACACAACTGCAGTTTGCTGCCCAACCAATTTCCTTGTGACCAACCTTTTTAGTCCACCTTTTCACTCCATTATATCCTTTAGTTTGAAGTTGTTTGTAAAAGAAGCTATTGAAGAAATGAACCTAGAAAAGATAAGATATTTAATGAAGAAACCTGTATACTTAACATAGGATAATCCAATCATATCCCATTTTCCAGATGTTTCTCTCTCCATTTCAAGACACTGATAAATCTTAAATTTAAATTTAGACGTACAGCCTGGTAACATTTCAATTTGGCCCATGAGTTTGTGCTGTCCAATTTACAACCAATTAACCTACACCCCGGTACGTTTTGAACAGTGGGAGGAAATCGGAGCCCCCAGGGAAAACCTAAGCAGACATGGGGAGAATGCACAAACTCCTTACAGACAGCATGGGGTTCAAATTCAATCCTGATTGCTGGCGCTGTAAAGACGTTGCGATAAACACTACACCAACCGTGCCGATAAATATCAACCATATTCCTAACATCTACAGATCCATACGGCGCAGGAGCCTATTTCAAGCCACAGAGTACATTCTGATTCACAAAGTAATACCATTATTTCCTTAACTTTCCCTGAAACCAATTGTTCCCATGCTTCCATCAAAATCATTTCCCCCAACAGATTCTACCATTCGTCTATGCATTTATGGCCCATTTACTCTTAACCTTTCAACTTGTATGTCTTGGGATGTGGGAAGACACTGGAGCACCTGGAGGAAACCCACTGGATCACAGGGAGATCATGCAACTCCATACAAATAGCACTGGAGGTCAGAATTAAACTGTAATCACTGGATTTGTGAGACAGTAGCTCTACTGGTTATGTCACTACGCTGTCCAAAATATTAATTCTGCACATGAATATTAATTACTGGATTGCATCACAAGGATGAAACCTGTCCATGTGTGCAATGTCAGCTAGTAATCAGAAATGTAATTGATGGTCAAAAATTAAAACAATCAGATCAACAACTCATTGTGTTATAAACAGAAAATTTAGGAAACACTCAGCTGGTCAGGCAGCATCTACCTGTTGCTCTTTCTATAGAAACAAGACCCAGAGGGTCTTGTTCACCAGATGCTGTCTGGATATTTCCTGTATTTTCTGCTTTTATTTCAGATTCCCAGCATCTCCAGTTTTATTTTACCCACTGCTTTAACAGTTGAGACAACAAAAAGGCACCCTACTTCCTGGGCATTATTGACATCTCTTGGAGATGCAGGAGTAAGTTGATTCAATCTCAGAAACTTGAGAGCTATGAACAACCCATAAACATCTGTTAATGAATAAGTAAAGCATGACTTTGAAACTATGATAAAGTAATTAACACCAAAGGTCAGGCTTTTAGTACTGTTGTCTATACCTTATCTGGCACTGCATCCACAATCAGTTCTCCATACATGTTTATTACCTGCAAGATAATAAATAACACTATTTAATAAAGTTCAATAAGTGGCCATTTTTAAAATTGAACGTGGCTGTTGCTCAAAAGGCTGGCATTTATTGTTCACCTGTAATTACTAGAGTGGCATAATGGACCATTCTAGAACGTTCACTTAAGAATTATTACTTAAATATGCATAGAGTCACATTTGAGCTTAGCAGGATCAGAATGCTCAATTTTTTTCCCTGAAGATGATCAGTGAAACAATTTTTAACAACAATCCTGTACTTTTGCATTTATCATTACTGATACCAGGTTTTAATTCTAGATTTATTTAATGACTTGAATTTTAATTCCCAGCTACCACAATAGAACCATCTTACTCAAATGATTGAGCACCCAGTAGATAGGGCTATCATTCAGTAACGCAGCACTGGAAATGGAGTGAGGGCATGGATTGTGTCTTCCTGCAAGAATGCACATTAATCTCAACCACAGGTTTAATAGATTTGAGCGATACAATTCTTCTTCACACAGAAGAAAAATAAATCTTTCATATTCTTGTCCAACCTGATCATTCAGCCAATTTTCTCCATAAAGCGTGGCCAGATCATCCAGAGTCAAAACGTGCTTGTTGTAAACTACTTGGAAACTGGATACAGGTTTATTTGCCTGGGCTTTCTGGTACTTTCGGATTTCCATCCTAATGAAGACCTTTCTGCAGAAGGTGAAAACAAATTGATACATTTTGAAAGCAAAGTACTATAAAGGCTGAAAATTTCAAATAAGAAAACAAAGTTTTAGAAATATTCAGCAGGTAAAGCAGCAAATTTAGAGAGAAAAAAGAATGTGCATTTCAGGTAACATTTCTTCACAGTTATAGTAGAGTTATAGTATCAGTTAGCACAACGCCTTTACAGCACCAGTGATAGGGACTGGACCTGGGTTCAAATCCCACACTGTCTGTAAGGAGTTTGTATGATCTCCCAGTGTCTACGTGGGTTTTCTTTGAGGGCTCCAGTTTCCTCCCACCCTTCAAATATATTCCAGGGTGTAGGTTAATGGGGTGTAAATTGGGTGGCCTGTTACAATGTTGTATGTCTAAAAAAAATTGAACTGTATCATCCACAGATACGATCTAACCTGCTGAGTATTTTCAACAATTCAAGATATTTTAATATTGATTTTGTACTGCAGATGATGTGAGCATCCAAGACATTTAGAAATGACAATTAATAGTTACATTGTTTAATAAAAGGACTAAGAACCCTGCTAGGTTTACTTGAAGCATACATTAAATAAAGTGTATATGGCTGTTTCTAGTCAAATGTTCATATTTCTCTCCTAAACACCCTGAGGTATTGCTTCATAAGCGGTTTTCAACATCTGAAGAGCTGTATTCAAACACAAGTCTTAATTTTATGTGGGGCAAAGATATAACCGATGTTTCATGCTTGAGCCCTTCATCAAGGCATGGAAAAATGTTGGCAGGCATCCAAATAAAAAGGTAAGGGGTTGCAAACGCAAAAGGTAATAGGTGAAGATGGGGGGGCACAGCAGCAAGCAAAGGGAGGAGGGATAGCTAGGTGAATAGAAAGGGAAGGGGTGGAGAGCTGAGTGAAAGAAGACAGGGGTAATAGAAGGGATGGGGAAAGGAGGGCATGTTAGCAGAAAACATCCGGCTGAAGAGTGCCCAGATGGAAAATCAAGTGTTGATATTCCAATTTACGGGTGGTCTTGGTGGGATAGTACACGAGGCCATGGACAGACATGGGACACAGAATTGAACTGGTTGGCCACTGGAGGTCCATCACTGGTGTGGACAGAACGAAGGTGCTCAGCAAAACGATCTCCCAGTCTGTGACCAGTCTCTCCAATATAGAGAAGACCACAAAGGGAGCAATGAATGCAGTAAATCAATCCTACAGGTACTTCACTTGAAAGACCTGCTTGGGGCCCCGGACTATGGTGAGGGAGGAGGAGTGGGTGCAAGTGTGGCACCTCCTGCAGCCACAGGGAAAGGTGCCGGGCGTGGGGGGTGCAATTGGTGGGGAGGGATGAGTGCACAAGGGAGTCATGGAAGGCAGAAAGGGGAGGAGAGGGGAAGATGTGTCTGGTAATGGAATTCTGTTTTAACTAAGTTACCTAAACTTAATTAAATTTATATACAATTATCTAACTATCTGCATATATATTGGTGTATGTGGAATATCCCAATCCACTACAGTTCAAGGCTCAATTCTCAGAAGACAGTTCAAAGTTCAATTTCAGAAATTCAGTAAGGACATGTAAGTTTGAAATTGATGTGACATGCAGACCAGAGTATGGTGAAACGTGGGCTTTAAAATGGGCGAGACACGCGGGCTTTCAGATGGGCGAGACACGCGGGCTTTCAGATGGGCGAGACACGCGGGCTTTCAGATGGGCGAGACACGCGGGCTTTCAGATGGGCGAGACACGCGGGCTTTCAGATGGGCGAGACACGTGGGCTTTCAGATGGGTGAGACACGCGGGCTTTCAGATGGGCGAGACACGTGGGCTTTCAGATGGGTGAGACACGCGGGCTTTCAGATGGGTGAGACACGCGGGCTTTCAGATGGGTGAGACATGCGGGTTTTCAGATGGGTGAGACATGCGGGTTTTCGGATGAAATTAGCAGTTCGTGAAGTGGATGAGAGAGAGCGGGGGGGGAGGATAGGACTGATTACTCAAGACACCCTTGTTAAAGTGCTTCAGAGATAAGTCCTTTTTAGACGAGAACCTTATTCTGCAATTAGAACCCTTTTCAAGGGTCAGTCGAGTAGAGTGCAGCAATTCTTCTGCCAATAGAGGACCCTTTTTATGGGTCAGTCGAAGTAGAGTGCAGTATTTCTTCTGCAACTTTAAAACCCTTTTCGTGGGTCAAAGTGGTCTTTCATTCCTTTATAAGCAAAAGGAGGAAATCTGACATTCTGTCTATAATTATATTCCCACAAAGGAGGTTGAAGAGCTCTTTACTCTTGTGCTGCCTTCTTAAAATGGCCCCCTGAACAAATAATGCACTGTCTTTTTATGAAGCTGTCTTTGCAACTGACCTCTTCAGGGCTTCTGTGTTGACTCTGCAAATTTATCCAGTAAAAGGATCATGATGTTCAAAGCTTGCTGCTAGTTTCACAGTCACTTCAAATCCTGCAGTAGGTTGTTAAATCTGTTCTCTTAAAGGGACAGTCCCACTCAAATAAAATGAACTGAAAAATGGGAGAATGTCACAATGCCAACATTGCATTCACTTTCTTCAGCACCAACTCTACCTAGAGGTTAACCTTTAGTGTATACTGGACGAGAACTCCCAAGGCCCTTTGCACCTCTGAACTTTGAATCATCTCTCCATCCAAATAATGGTCTGCCATTTTATTCCTTCTACATGACCGTACACTTGCCAATATTGTGTTTCATTTGTCACTTCTTTGCCCATTCTCCTAATCTATCCAAGTCTTTCTGCAGCCTTTCCATTTCCTCACCACTATCTGCCCCTCTATCCATCTTTGTATCATCTGTAAACTTAGCCAAGCCATTAATTCCACAATCCAAATCATTAACATACAATGCAGAAAGTCGTGGCCCTAATATACTCATTCATAAGCAACACATTCTACACATGAGAGGCAATTTGTGGCCTTGTACTAGAGGCAGTTTCTTTCTTATGCCTGTCAGTACAATGTACATGTCCTGGTACTAAACATCAGTTGCGTTCCATTACCTTCATTAGTCGTTTTTCTGGTGTATCCTTGAAATCAAACTGAGCCACAGATTCTGAACTGTGGAGTTTCTGACATAACGTATGGATAATCTGGTTTGTGAAACAGCCTTTTAAAAGACTACTTAAGAAAATGTTGTGGCCTGAATATTCCCCCCACCAAATGACTCAGGTCTCACCTTGAGCTAAGACTTGATTGAAGAGGTCCTCTGAATATAACTATTATACAAATATAGTGCCCTCCATGTTTGGGACTAAGACACTTCTTTTCCTTTATTTGCCTCTGCAAATTTGTAATAAAACAATTCACATGTATTTAAAGTGCACATTCCAGATTTTATTCAAGGTTATTTGTATACATTTTGGTCTATGTAGAAATTACAGCACTTCTTATACATACTCACTTCATTTCAGGGCACCATAATGATTGGGATATATGGCTTCAAAGGTGTTTGTGATTACTCAGACGTGTTTAATTGCTTAATTGGTGAAAGAACAAGAGAGTTATACTTGCTTCTAAGCTTTTTATCACCTTTGGATTCTGTCACTCTAGGTCAGGTCACTCATCTGAGCACTACTGGTATCATGTAACCCAGTGCTACCTGTCGCATGGTCGGTGACTAAACCGGCTTTCCCACCATGCTTATCTTGTACAGAAGGTGGCTAGACACCCTGTAGGATGAAAAACAAGATCTGTCAAAAGGGTGGACAAACCCTCTTGTAGGGTCAAGCAAAAACGTGTGTGAAGCGCAGAAAGGGCATCCCTTGCATCAAAGCTTGGTTTGGCCATTCGCTGCAACAGAACTTCCCCCAGCCGTCTTTGACCTCACCATGCTACTGGATCTGGAGGGGATGTCGAGAGGATAGGTCTAAACCTGTGCAACCTCTACTCACCTAAATCCATTCACGCACATGCTGTTCCTTTCTGAGGAGTGGGGTATCCTAATATCAAGCCCCACAAACTGACTGAAAGTAACCATCATCATCCTGTGGGATAGAGAGCCAGAAGGGGTCTATAGTTGTCATTTTTCAACACAAGGACAAGAGTTGTGACAATGAAAGACAAAAGAAGCCATTATGAGGCTGAAAAACAAGAATAAAACAATAAGAGACATCGTCCAAAACTTATCAAAATTAACATTTTGTAACACTATTTAAGAAGAAGAGCATACTGGTGAGCTCAGTAATCGCAAAGGGACTGGTATTCCAAGTAAGACCTCCACTGCTAATTTCAGAAGAAGGAAGAAAAATCAATGACTAGTGTCTGCAGAAGACTTCATCAACAGAAATACAGAGGCTACACTGCAAGATGCAAACCACTAGCTAGCCACACATAGGATGGCCAGATTACAGTTTGCTAGGAAGTATTTAAAAGAGCCTGCAAAATTCTGGAAAAAGGTCTTGTGGACAGATGAGACCAAGATTAACCTATATCAGAGTGATGGCAAGAGCAAAGTGTGGAGGAACTGCCCAAGATCCAAAGCATACCACTTTTGCCATGGTTTGCATCTCACAGTGTAGTCTCTGTATTTCTGTTCATAAAGTCTTCTATGAACAGTGGTCATTGACATATTCACCCCTGCTTCCTGAAGAATGTTTCTGATCTGTAGGACAGGTGTTTGGGGATTTTTCTTCATTATGTTGAGAATTCTTCTGTCGTCAGCAGTGGAGATCTTCCTTGGTCTATCAGTCACTTTGTGAACATTGAGTTCACCAATGTGCTCTTTCTTCTTAATGATGTTCCATACAATTGATTTTGGTAATCCTAAAGTTTGGGTGATCTCTTACTGTTTTATTCTTGTATTTCAGCCTCATGACGGCTTCTTTGACTTTCATTGGCACGACTCTGGTCCTCACGTTGAAAAAGGGCAACTACAGACTCCAAAAGTGATCAAAAGCCCTGAAATGAGGGGATAAGTATAAAAAGTGCCTTAATTTCTAAATGGTCAAACCAAAATGTATACAAGTAATCATGAATAAAACCTGGAATGTGCACTTTAATTATATGTGAATTGTTTTATTACAAATTGAAAACTGTGGAGCATAGGGACAAATTAAGGAAAAAAGTGTCTGCCCCCAAACATTATGGAGGGCACTGTATCAAGCCACCAGAACATTTGAAAATTTAAGTGAAGCACGATACCAAGGACTCAACAGCTGGAGACTACATACCTATCACGGAAATCTTGATGAAAGATCTGCTCTAACTTCATCAGAACATCTCTTTCGAAAAGTGGGATGAGGCTACCATATTTTCTCAAAAATTCATCCAAGAAAGCTGAAAAAAAAATCAGAATTTTGCACGCTCAATATCATTTCTGATTATAAGTGCTTATTTGCCAAAATACAGCAGAAAAAAACAGTTTTCAGGTAGCATCCATTAATGTAAAATACATTGTGCATTATCTCAACACAGCAAAAGGAAGAAAATGCTATTAGATTGGAGTAGTAAAGCCACTAAAATGTAATTGGATGCCTCCCATAAGGTACATTCTGATAATAAGAAACATTTCAAAATAAACAGATAAAGATTCCTGGGAGACAAAATAATGGTTTAGTATTTCAGAGGAAACTTTCTCATAATAATAATGTTCTGAGTCATTCAGAACAAATTCAACTATATTTCTGGAAATAATCAACATTGGGACATAGAACATGCTGTTTATAAACCGTAAGGTTTCAATGACCCTCCATCATTAAAACTCCCATTGATCATAAATGTTTTCTGGTGGAATTAGTCAGCCTCTAATTGACTGTAGACCCCTCATCATAGGGGTCAAGTAAAGGTGGGGTGTGTAGGGGAGATGTTAGAGGAAGGATCTTTTTTTTTCAAAAAGTAATTTTGGAGATTTTCTCCTTATCACCATTCAACAAGTATACATGTATGCCACATAAAATTTACCCGTGGTATCCTTGTCTCCAATCAATCCACTCACCAACACCAAATGGCAGTAATTACATGAGTTTAGCCAATTTTGTCATGGAAAAGCTCTCTCTCTTTGGTCAGGTCATGAGGAAAGCAGAGAAATTGCCTCCAGTTCAAATATCAGATCACTGTTCAACAGTTATTTAACATAATGTCCCACAAATTTCTGGACATGGGCAGGAGTAGACAGAAAGATACAGGGAGAGGGGGTATTGGTACATAGAACACTACTGCTCAGCACACTACAAGTTCTTCAGCCCTCAATGTTGCGCTGACCCATATATCCCCAAAAAGAAGTACTAAACCATCCCTACCCCATAATCTTCTATTTTTCTATGTGCCTGTCAGAGTCTCTTAAATGCCCCTAATGTTACAGTCTCTACCAACATCCCAGGCAAAGAATTCAGGTCTCCAAAACTTTCTGTGTTAAAAAATTTACCCTGATGTCTTTCCTAAATTTACCTCCCCTAATTTTGTACAAATGTCCTCTGGCGTTCGCCATTCCTGCCCTGGGAATGGCTGGTTGTCCACCCTATCTATGCATCTCATAATCTTGTAGTCTCCTTTCATTCTTCTATGGTCCAAAAAAGTCCCATCTCTGCTAACCTTGCCTCATAAAACTTGTTTTCCAATCCTGATAAATCTCCTCTGCCACCTCTCGATGGCTTCCACATCCTTCCTATAATGAGGTGACCAGAACTGAATGCAATATTCCAAGCGAATTCTCACCAGAGATTTGTAGAGTTGCAACATGACCTTTCTACTCCTGAACTCAATCTCCCTATTAATGAAGCTCAGCATCCCATAGGGCTTAACTATCTTAACCTGTGCGGCGACCTTGAGGGATATATGGATTTGAACCCCAAGGTCCCACTGTTCATCCACATTCTGAAGTAACCAACCATTAACCCTGTGCTCAGCTTTCTGGTTGGTCCCTCCAAAATGCATCACCTCACACTTATCCAAATTGAACTCCATCTGCCACTTTTCTGCCCAACTCTATATCCTGTCTTTCTCCTCTTGTAACTTTTGACAACCTTCAGCTTTATCCATAACTCTTCCAACTTTTGTGTCACCCACTCCTGCCTCTTCATCTAGGTCATTTATAAAATCACAAAGAGCAGGGATCCCAGAACAGATGCAATGCAATTGACTACAATTAGGAAAGGCCTTTGAGTAAAAATTCCAATTAAAATTAAAAAAATGTTTTTCTCTATGAATAACTGAGCACTTGAATGGAGAAGTCACGCTATTGTTCAATGGTGTTTAAATACATTTGTGGAAGGAATACCCTGAGACCACACTAAACGAGTTTAACACTCATTTTGGATATGTTGGTCAAGATGGACTGATTACAATGGGGCATAGATGTACTAGCCTGGCACATTTCTGGTGAGAGAATAGTTTTGCATTCTATGACAAGAATGTCATGCACTGTGCACTTAATTCATGCAAATTTAAGCAGCGTCTGTGTGTGCACTTAAATGTCCATGGTCTGCTAGACAACGGACCAAATGCCTGTAAATGTGATCAGCATACAAAGGTTGTTCTAGACATGATGAGCTGAAAAGCTAGTTCTTTGCTGTATGACTGCAACTATTTGCTTACAGCACGGTCATTGGCAATAAAACAAAAACTACAGATACTGGAAATTTGAAACAAAAATAGAAATTGCTGAAAATATTCAGCAGATGTGGATAGAGAAACAGACATCAATTCTGGTCTGGAATCCAAGTCAGTTCTGGTAATGGATCCTGGACTTGATAATGGTAACTGTTTTAACTTCTACAGATGTTGCACAACCAAGTGACTGTTTCCAATGCTTACAATGTTTTAAAAATATGTACAATTGGAAAAGTGGGGAATTTTCCCCACACATTCAAAATATTTTTTGTTCAAACACTTCCAAAGGAAACCAAAGAATGACTGTGTCCAAAGGACAGAAAAGTTCATTTAAAACGATCAAAACAAAATGAAGCTGAAACACAAAAGTCTGCAGACACTGTGATTGCTTTAAATACACAAAAATGCTGGAGGAACTCAGCAGGTCAAGCAGCCTGAGCCCTTCTTCAAGATTTGAGCAAAAAGCAGGCAGGTGCCTGAATTAAAAGGCTGAGAAGGAAAGAAAGAGCAGGGGAGGAACACAAATCAACAGACAAATGGTGATAATTGGACATGGATAGGAGGACAGATGAAAATGGACCGAAGGAGGGGATGGCTCTGTGATTGCAGAACTGGAGAAACGAGACCGAGGGAAAAGAGAGAGCTAGAGAAAAGGAGTAACAGGGATAGGGGGAGGGGACTAATGGAAACTGGAGAAGTTGATGTTAATGCCATCAGGTTGAAGGGTGTCCAGACAGAATATGAGATATTGTTCCTCCAATTTGTGTGGGTGGTCTTAATCTCCAGTGCACGAGACCATGGACAGACATGTTGGTATGGGAATGGGATGAGCAATTGAAATGGCTTGCCACTGGGAGATCTCCACCATTACAGCAGAGTGAAAGTGCTCAATGAAGCGATCCAGTCTGAGTCCAGTCTCTCCAATGTAGAGGTGGCCACAACGGGAGCACCAGATGGAGTAGATGACCCTGTAGATTCATAAGTGTACGTTCCTTCACTTGGAAGGTCTGTTGGGGGCCCCTAATGGTGGCGAGGGAGAAGGTGTGGGTGGAAGTGAGGCATTTCTTGTGGTCACAGGGGTAGGTACCAAAGAGGCCATTGGGAGGAAGGGAAAGTGGATGAGGAAGTCATGGAGGAAGCAGATCCTGTGGAAGGCGGAGAGGGAAGATGGGATCATGAGGTAAGTGGCAACAAAATGAAGCTTTCAGGTTTCAGCTAAGCCATTGCAGTGACTCAGATTCAGATTTAATAATTTCTCTCCAATTCCACTGTGCCATTAACATACAACATTCAAACAAACATCAGTCTGGAACAGGTTGTGAGAAGCAGACACAAACAGGGATTTTACAGGAATTATAAGGGCTTTTTTTGGTGGTAGAGTGACTCACCAAAGGTTTTCTGTCCACTGCTATACCAAGAATCATTCAGCCCTGTTGCACCTAAATGAAATCTATCAGATGCAAACCCACTACATTTGGAACCAGCTACTGCGAATTGGAAAGTTGGAGAAGCAGATGAACCTCGAGGGTGTATGGTCAAATTACGCAGCATGGAATCAGGCCCTTCGGTCAACCAAGTCCATACCAAACATCAAGCACCAGTTGCTTAAATCTCCTTTACTTTTTAAATTTTCCTCAATATACAATTGAAATGTGAATAATTTGCTCAAGACTCTCATTTAAAAGCAGAAGAGCAACAAAATTTTGTTATATTTCTTGAAAAATAGGTGGTGCTGAAGATGGCTTCCTTAAAGTAAAATGGGGTGACACCATGCATGGTAGGCTGTACCATTGGACAATTCTTTTATTTCAGGAGGCAATGTCTGGATGAATTGGAGGAGAATTTTGAAACATCTACTGGGCTGGGATTTGATTTTGCCTCTATTTGAATTTGGTGCCCAAGTCAATGCTGGGTGATTTGTCAGATTTCATTTGTTCTGTTTTATTGCAGTTGTTATGGTATAACTAGTAGTATGCTTGACAATTTCAGTGGGAAATTTTAAGAGTCTGTGGCGACATATAATTGCAGTGACAAACTGGCATCACTTGTCACGCGCGGTCAGCAGGGGAGCCACGGTAAAAATGGTGTTGCAGGTCCTTCTCTTTCGGTATTGACCGGAAATACGTGTATGCGCTTACGTTAGCATGTCCTAAGTTCCAGGAAGCAAGGGGAGGCTCTGGACAGCCTTAAAGGCTGCAGCGCAAACTTCAAAGTAAATCAGTTGTGCTAAATGAGCTCACAGCCTGCTGTCTCAGTTCTTTTGCTATGCTCACGTACAACCTACTACATGTCTTCAATTAAATTAGTGTGTCTGCATTCATGGCGTGGATAATTTAGCAGTTAGTGCAACACTATTACAGCGCTAGCGACCAGAGTTTAAATCTAGAGCTGTCTGTAAGAAGTTTGTACGTTCTCGCCATGTCTGTGTTGGTTTCCTCCGATGCTCTGATTTCCTGCCACCCTTCAAAAATGTACGGTGGTTGTAGGTTAATTGGGGTATTTGGGCAGCAGAGGCTCATGGGCCAGAAGGGCCTGTTATCATGTTGTATGTCTAAATTTACAAATTTAAATATAGTTTGGATTTCATGAAGGTGGAAGGTAGATCTCCTCCCTTGAAGAACATTGGTGAACCAGAGATGCCTTTAATAGTCATCATATACTAATAACATTGAAATCCCTTGAATTCCAGGTACAAAGCAATTTAAAATCCACATCTGCCACGATGGAATTTGATTTCCACTCTTCACATTATGATAACTTGACCACTTCAGCAGACCCTGTACCTACTGTAATTAGTCTCATCACCTCCCCAACCCTCTATCATCAAGAGCTTCAGGTTTATAGGATCACTAACAACTGCATGTCTCCCTCTATCGTGGCTTTAATGGCTATTTTATCATCATTCATTCTTAAATCCTTCACCTCTTACCAACGCCTCAAGAATACCCTCATGAGGACTGCAGTATTGTGGAGACACACCACCAACATCTCTCAGCCCAGTTGAAGGTGGCTGTGAATGATGACCTAGTCAAACAACACCCAGTTCCCTCCCGAAAAAATGAAAGAATCTTACAACTTGCAGAATATCCAGAGTTGAAAAATTAAATTCTACATTATTTAAGTTATGAACAAAGTATAATCATAGGAAATTAGGAAGTTTTCTTAAACCAGAAACTGTACCATGAATACAGGATACTAATTGTTCACTGGCAACAGAACAGGTTCGAGATTCATTTTCCTTCCCTTTCTCATCCTGACCTCGAGCTGGCTGCTCAGTCCTCACCAATGTTTGGCCAGAACATTCTTCTGAAGATCTATAGTAAATGTGGTCCAGCAGCTGTGGCTGAAGTACAGGTAATGCCTCACCACTTTGCCAACACACTGACTGTCCAGTTTCAGTCACTGATGCATTGGTGTGATTGCACGATAGTAGATTAGAGTCTGTTGTAGTATTGATGACCTGCATCTCCCCGTCACAGACTGGGGTTTGGTTGAAAATTCTTCCCTGTGTGGCAGTAAATAACTGGGATGGTTCATCAGTCTTGGGCCACTTATCAGGGGACACAAACTGATTGATGCAAGCATCAAACCCAAGAGAGCTTGGCCGAGGACACAATGCTTCTGAGCCATCATTAGCCATTTGATTAAGTTTAGCTGTTTGACGCATTTGAGCTTGCAAAGTGTTCATCCCTTCATCAAGGGGTATTTTCGAAACTTCACAGCAATTAGCCAGGCACGATTTTTTATGCTTTGCTGCCTGTGATGTATCACAATTCTGGTCTGAAGTAAAGACCATGCTCTGGTTGGATTCTTCAACTTTGACAGTTGGCCGTGAAGAAATATCACATGCCATTTTATCCAAACGTCGGCCAGTTCTTTTTGGATTTAAACAGATAGATCCCGAAGTTCGTGTCCTCCTTAGCTTCTCTTTTCTCTGACTGGCAGTTCTTCTACGCCTGTTTTTACAATTAAATATCCTACAATAGAAACTAAAGAGAGAGGAAGGTTTCCTATGCAGCAGAGAGATTTTGTGCCCTTTCAGCTGCTGCTTTGTTTTGCAAGGTAAATTATTGGATACAAAATTTCTACTTACTTGAAAGTCTATATTTTTATACCCATTTGATAGCTTCTGATTTATAATTTTGTTCTGAAGCCCACTAGGTTTTCTCTGTGCAGAGTTGGGGAAAGTATCCTTTGTAGGGGGAGCAGTTAGATTTTTGGAAACAGGGTCACAATATAAAATAGCTGATTTACAGCCAGAATCTGGAGCAACAGTGCAGCTGTTCCAAATTTCACATCCGTTACTCTCCACTTCTTCATGGAGTGCCAAAGATGCTGGTGAACATGTACCCTCAATTGGAGGGTTATCGACTCTCGAGGCCAACAATGACTTTTTCTTCAGTGTCACTCTCGTGCATTCAGTGTTTTCTGGTGACCCACACTGCTGGCAATTTGGAAATGCCTTCCTTATCCCAGACTTGGTTCTCTTTTTCCTGACTGACAACCAAAGACGTTGGTTCTGTTGATAATAAATCTGTCTTTGTGAGCACAAAAAGCCTTCCAGTTGGTTCCATTTGCTGTGGTGGGACCTTAGATGTTCTCTCAGGTTTTTTTTTAAGAATCTTTTACAGCATTTGCTTTGGCTGTACTTCTTCATAGTCTGACAGTTTCCCTGTGAAGACACGTAAAAAAGCTTTGCTGTAAATACTGTATTAATTATTACTTCACTTGCAGTGATTTTAATCATTTTTTTCAAAAAAGAGAGGTAGATAATTAGGGAGGCTTAATAAATAGGTTCTGGATTGAGATTAAGTTCGAATTCTTCCCCTAGTTGGCAAGTACAAATAAACATAACCCAAACACTGGTGAAATGCATGCCACAACATTCTAAAATAAACACTGGCAATATCAGAAAAAACAACTTTATAGCTTCTTAACCTATGTTGTGCAGATAGCCTTTGGGCGTTTGTCTTAGATTTTAGAAGCGAACAGTGGAATTTCACGAAATGAAATTTCATTTATCTCAAAGTTCAAATTTTTTTGTCAGACATCGCATTCAACCCAGAGATTCATTTTCCTGCAGGCCAGGCGGAATTTTGACTTAACAACTGTACTCAAGAAAAGATACCTGTACATGTAAACAAACTATGCAATGCAGAAAATAAATATTCCACAATAAATAATGTGCAACTCAGAGTCCTTAAATGAGTCTCTGACAGAGATTGTTTAGGAAGGGTAGCAACTGTTCCTGAAACTAGTGGTACAAGTCCTGTAACACTTATACCTCACTCCTGGTGGCAACAGCGAGAACAGAGCACGTCCTGGGTAGTGTGGCCTCTTGATGCTTGCTGCTGCTCTCTGATGACTTCATTCCATGTAGATTTTCTCAATGGTGGGGAGAGTTTTGGCTGTGATGTACTGGGCTGTGTCTACTACCTTCTGAAGGGCTTTCTGCTCAGAGGTATTGGTGCCCTATACCAGGTCATGATGCAGCCAGTCAGCACTTTGCACTACGCATCTGTAGATATTTGCTATATCGTACCAAACCTCTGCAAACTCCTGAGGAAGTAGAGGCACTGACGTGCTCTCTTCACGATGACATTCATGCATTGGGTCCAGGAAAGATCCTCCAAAATAGTGACTCCCCAGAATTTAAATTTGATCACTCTCTACACCTCTAATTACCCAATGATCACTGGATCTTACCTGTCTGATTTTTCCCACCTAAAGTCCACAATCAGTTTCTTGGTTTTGATGACAATAAATGAGGCTGTTGTTAGCGCACCATTCAGCCAAGTTTTCAATCTCTCTCCTGTATGCTGACTCACCCATGATGGTAATATTTTTAGCAAATTTTCAGATTGTTGTACCAAGCCACAGTGATAGATTTGAAGTGGATGAGCAGGGAGCAAAGAACGCAGCCCATCAGTGCTCCGGTATGATAAAGATTGTGGAGATGTTCGTTGATTGTGGTTTTGAAGGTGAGGAAATCCAGAATCCAATTACACAGACCCAGGTCTTCGAGTTTTGAGATGATCATGGTGTTGAAAGTTGAACTGTAGTCAACAAAGGGCCTCCTGATGGATGCATCTTCTCTGACCAGGCATTCCCAGACTGCTTCTCGCCTGAGTTCTACAACCATTGATTATGCAGATTCCTCCCCAACCTACAGATCTAACTCAGAGGAACATATTACTGTGTTCTAACATTGTTAAATTATTGGTCAAGTGTTCTCAATGAGTCAAACTTCCTATTTTTAAATATATTTGAGTGGTGTGATTGACATTTAGAGCCACCTCTAATTGCCCTCAAGATGGCAGTGAACCACTTTATTTTTTAAAACTTTCTGGTAAAAATACTCGCAGCATCATTGGGTAGAGAACCTCTGAATGAAAAAATATTAACATTGGAGGCACGCTCAGGTAGCTGAATTCTCATGTCCTTCATTGCAATGATCATTGGTTGAGAAGTCCAGTTGGAAGTAAGCCCAGAAGAGTAACTGTCATATACAGATGGAAGAGGAAATAAATATTTAAGATGGAGGATGGCTACCAATGAACTTGTATTGTGCAAATGACAGAATACCGGGTAACTCATTTAATATTTTCCAACATATGAAAAAGCAATTTAATGCTCAATGAGAATGAAAGATGTGAATTTAGGGGCGCTCATGACCAATGAACACCCCAAACACTTTTTTATGTGCACAGTTGTTCACACAGGAAAACAACAGGCTATTTGCATACAGCCATGTCTGACTAGTAACTGTATGGTAATTTGCTTTAGTGTTATGTCTCAGGCCAAGGAACCCAAAAGAACTGATAGGGGCCTCTTTTCATTCTCAGTTGAAAGCATGTGTGAGGCTGTGTGTTGTGCTTTGTCAATGGTGGCAAATAAAATTTTTGAATTTCCAGTGAACTATTACTAATTGGAAAGTGGAACACTACACTTTGCCTCAACCTGGGAGCAAAACTTACTGAACCAATCTTTCCACACCCAAGTGATATTGCTAATTCCCAATTGACTGAAACTCCCCAAACTTGTTAGAAATAGGAACCAAAACTAACAAGAGTGGTAGGGAGCATTTTAGAGTATATTACATTAATTTCCATAAAGAGACTGAATCTTCCATTACACCAAACGGATACTTTTACCAATTTCCCCCTCTTTTAAAAAAACTATCAGCTTAGTGGATTTGGACATCATTCAACACAGTCAGTAATTTACTGCACATTCTTTAGTTCTTTATGAATTAAGTTAATGAGGTCATTGCAGAGGACTACTTGGAGTCAATCAGGTTATAGATCTAAAAATCAGACAAAATGAGACTGCATAAGGAGAGCAGGCGCAGTTAGGGCAGTAAAATGCCTCCCATTTAATGAGTAAAGAAAAAACGTTCTTCCTTGAGGGCTGTTAATGAATCTAATTGGTTTTTAATTACAATCCAGTCCTTTCATGGTTATTGTTAGATAGCAATTTTTTTTAAAATTTGGATTTTTAAAAAAAGTTCTTAAATTTAAATTTCCCAGCTGCAGTGATGAGATTCAAAACTTATTTCTGTGGATCAACAGTATTGGCTTCCAAACACCATAAACTTTAAATTAAAAAAAAAGTTTCCAGTTAAAAAAGTAGATGTTTAAAATTCGACGTAATTAGAGCACCAAAAAGGTGGCAGTTGAAATTTCAGAATGAATACTTGCACCAAATGTGAGAGGCTAAATCTTTTGAAAACTTAGGGTGCTAAGAAAAGGCAGAGAAGACTTCCATTTAAAAAAAAATGAAAAGCCACAGCTTAAGGGGCAAACAATTTCATTAGAAAATGGACTGCAACTGCAATCATCAAATAACTATGGCGTCTGTTGCATGTTTCATTGCCACTCCAAAATGTTCAGTGATATTGTCAAGATGAGAACAAAATGAGCAAGCTACATGTCTATTAAATTTGGAAACAAACACTATGCTTGCTTTGATGACAAAACTATCTTATTTACTGCCAAACACAAATCATTCTAAAATTCAATCAAAATAATTATGGTACATGTTATAGGACGCTCATTTCAAACTCTTGTGTGAAATGGAAATTCTGCTTTCACCTCATCATTCAAAGACGAACAGGTTTGCACAAAGCAGCACTCGCTAATGATTATCCAATCCTATCAAGTTTTTTAAAATCTTCTGACTGTACATTTACAAGGTGACAAAACACCATTTCTCAGGATCATAATGTGCACTCAATACACACACATAATGGCATTTATTTATTTACAAAATCAGTGTACTTTTTCTTATTGCCGTCTATAGACTTCATTCAAACATTTTATTTTTGTCGCATCCTGATTTCATTTAAGAACTGATCACAGCTATTTAAGATAATTTAAAAAAGACATTTTTAACAAAATCTTTTTTTTTTCCAGTGAGCAAAGTATATCAGACAGACACAACCATCTGTACCCAGAGTCCAAGCCCTTCCATAACACCAGGCAGTACCTGCTTGGCCTATGCTCAAACCAGAGTGAATGGTTCTCCTGACAAGCACCCAGTTTCCCAAGCAATGCCCCTGCCCAACATACATCCGATCACCAGGTAGTAACTACTATCCTATACCCAATCCCCAGGCAGTGCCCCTGTCCAATTTATCCTCAATCACAAGGCAGTACTCCTGTCCAATCTGCACCCAATCCGCTCCCGGTCCCCAGGCAGAGCCCCTGCCCAATCTGCTCCCGGTCCCCAGGCAAAGCCCCTGCCCAACCTGCTCCCAGTCCCCAGGCAGAGCCCCTGCCCAACCTGCACCCAAACCCAAGGCAAAGCCCCTGCCCAACCTGCACCCAAACCCAAGGCAAAGCCCCTGCACAACCTGAACCCAATCCCCAGGCAGAGCCCCTGCCCAATCTCCATCCCCCTGCATCGGATGTTTAAATAGTGCCTAGCATCCCGAGACAGTAGATTCTGCAACCCTCACCTTCTCTTCTCTCCCCAGCCTTCTGGAGGGCAGGAGGCTCCTTCCACGGGCTAGCCATCACCTCCCACGGGCCCTCACTGCACCATCCATTCACCAGGCCGGCTCCCCAGCGCCATAAAGCGGCCTCAAGATTTCCTCCTCACTACACCGGAGCAGCTTGAACTTCAAAGCACAGTCCAGGCGGCCTCGGAGCGCTGCAGTTACCTGAACCGAGCCGCTACTCCTGCCGCCTCAGAGGCCGATACCGGGCGACCGCCATGTGTCACTGCGCTCGCTGGCCCCCGCGGCCGGGCGCGCGCAGGCGCACTGCCCACGGACGCGTCCGGCCCGCCCATCTGGGCTCGCTCGCGGCGCGCAATTCACGCGTCATCGACCTCGACGGGAAGGGAGGCGCGAGCGGGCCCCGCTGCGGAGGCGACGGCGCCGGGCCGGTCGGGCAGGGCTCTCCATTTTGACTGCAGCCTGGACAGTTCAAACCGGTCGGCCCAGGTTCTCGCTGGACAAAACCATTAATCTTTCTACTAACCCGAACGATGCGCGCGGGAGCGATGTCCCGGCTCGGAGTGGACTTAATGTTTTGATTTAATTTGCAATCCTTTGGATCAAACTTGAACCACTTCCTATTCCTCGAATACAAAGATTTCTTTTTAATCAAGCCTTGTAGTCAGGCCACGGGTTATCAGTAGATTGTTTTGAGCCGATTTTAAACCGAAGAAAGACAGCACGGAACTAATATTTCTAATAAACGACTTAACAGAGGTGTAATGGAATATATATTTGGGAGAATTTAGTCAGATTGGAGTAGGTTACGTACGTTTTAAAACAGATCTTATTTGAAATAGTGAAGAATTCACATTCAGTAACATTGCAGAAACTATGGAGAATGTTATGCACATTTCACAAGTCGGTGCCAATTGAAATGATGTCATGAAAGGACTAGACCATTGTTTTGGATTGGAGACAGGCTGGCTGGTTGAATGGACATGGTGCCAATGAGAAGTTTTGTTTACCTAAGACAAAAGGAGGACTCCTGTTGTTTGCTGAAGAAGGTGTGGGGGGGTTTATTTTTTGCCCGTGAGAGAGTCACATGGGCTTTCTCGCACTTCCAGTTGGAGAGAGAGAGGTGAAACAAGCTCTCGCAGCCAGTGTGTGTGTGACACTGAAAGAGACCGAACAGTCACGGCTGAAACAAGCCAGGAAAAGCTGGTTGGAAACAGAAAGCTCCAGAGTGGCGGATGGTTAGAAGTGCTCTCTGTCTGATGTATCTCTTGGAATAAGTGGAAAAGAAAGGGGCTCTGTGGTAGCCTGATAGAAAGAGGTTATCATCTGGAGAACCCTGATGGGGCAAGTTTAATCAGCGAGACCTTGAGGTGACTAATGGTAGTATCTCAGTTGTGGAAATCCTGGAACAATAAATCTCTCTGCAAACCCTACAAGAACCTTCCTGAGCGGTAAACATTTACCTTTCGAGCACCAAAGCCTGGTGATCTTTATACCTGTTAAATTCTGTGCGTAGTATAAGAATTGCCTGTAACCAGAGAACTTGGAAGAAGGAGAAGTGAGATTGAATTGTGAACCAAATAACTTTTCTTACATTTACACACACATCATCCACGTATGCTTAGAATTAGAAGGGGGTTAATTTGGGTTTGTTAAGTTAATAGAGATAAGTTAGTTTGATTCTGTTTTCATGTTTAAAGATAATTAAAAACAATTTTTGTTTAAGTAACTATTTGTCTTGGTGAATGTCTATTGCTGCTGGGTTTTGGGGTCCTTTGGGCTCGTAACAGAGGTCTGATACAAAAAATGCAAGTGTGCATACTATTTTGTACTTGATAAAATCATAATTTGGGATATTTTATAAAATAAAATCCAACTGTCATTAACAATTGAAATAGTTATTCAATACCAACATTAATAAACTAATGTTCAACTGGTGTTACAGAACTTTTAAGTGAATAAATTAATACCTTTGTTAATGCAGTAGAATTTAACAGACAAAAACCAGGAGAGCTGTAAACTACCTATAAGGCTATTAATGTCCAACCAAAGAATGATTGACAGAGAATGGCACAGTTGATGCAGATAATATAACAATCGCTTCACTATGCCAATGAACCTGGACTTCCAAGCTGTCTGCATGTGCTCCCTGTGAGTGTGACCCCACGTGGGTTTCCTCACATCCGAAAGATACTCATCTTGATAGGTAAATTGGGGGACTATGAATTGCCCCTAGTGTGGTAGAAATTGGGGAAATTTGACAGAAATGTAGGAAGAATAAAATGGGCTTAGTGCAGAATTAATGTAAATGGTTGCATGACAGAGTGCACCCAGAAGGCCAAAGCTGTTTTTAAGCTGTTCTGTATCAGTTGATGATTCTTGAACATGATGCACTGAATGGTCTCCTTACTCCATAATAAATTTCTATAATTCTGATTCCATTATTCAGGCCACATCACTCATAATTTGCCCTTAAATTGGTGGAATTGTCAAATATATTTTTAATACCTATTTTCCTCATTGGTATGTAACTGTAACTCAGGCTTTTAGTTCCAAATCAAAAGGCATTTTCAAGTCTCCTGCCATATTTTGATATCAATTTTACCTGGGATATAATTTATGCTATTTCTGTCTTCAGTTTTACTTTGCCTCTGCCATGTAAGGATGGCTTTTCTTAACATGCACTAGTTTCCAACATCCTTGCTTACAGTTTGAACACTTTATTGCAATAAAACTTTACTCCACTTTGGATCCTTTTGCATCTATTTTTATTAGGCCTGCCATCAACTTTACAAAAACAGCTTCTTCCCTTTCGCCATCAGATTTCTGAATGGACAATATACCTTTGGATACTACCTCACTTTTTCTTTATTGCACTGATTTTTAAAAATCTTGTATTTACAGAATTGTAATTTTGCACCTTGCTCTGCTGCCACAAAACAACATATTTTGTGACACTTGCTCATGATAATAAACCTGACTTCTAATCGAGGATGGTGGGGTGGGTGCACTAGAAGCTGACGGGACTGGAGAAGGTAGATGGGATGAGGGCATATTGAAGGTAACCTAGATGTTATGCAAGTATAGCTTTTTTCATTTCAATGTGACTCTTTATCAATATGGAGGTTGTAGTTTGCTGGAGCCATTGCTCAAGTCCCAAACCTGCAAGTATACCATCAAAATCACAGTAGCCCTTTCATTAACCAGATGGCACCAGCCATTTTCAACAATATTTTCCAGTTCACTGTTTCCTCAGGAGGAAAAAAAACAGCTGGTATTCTGGAGGAAGAACTACATTTTTTCCCCACATAAGAAAGTAATATATTGGAGGCCAAAAGGTAATCAGATAATCTTCTCTAATTGCTTTCATGGGGATTGGGTGAAACTAGATTAAACTCAGGCACAAGCTCTTTCTTTCCTTCTGTTTCTATTTCGTAGTGTTTCTGATATGTTGGTTAATTCAAGTTGTGTTTGCCATGCACCCGATAACGTTTCAAATCCACAACAATTTTCATTTCCCCTCCAGAGTACTGGTGTGTTGCACATTTCATGCTATTCCCATACCTGACATCACCCACTTAATGGCACCTTATTTACTCACACCTCGGGGAAGAAATTGACTGCAAATGAACTAAATTTCAGTCAGTCATTTATCAAAACATGTTTATTTGCAGAATGCTAACATGTACACTAAGGAAAAAATATTAGAAATCTGATCACCTCAAGGACCTGGTGTCTATTATTGTACAAAGGCAGCATGTTACAGACCCTAGAAAAATATATACAGAACAAACAAGGTCATAGTTTTCCACATAAATTATAAAAATATTAGTCTTGAAGTAAATCATCACTACTTAAAAACAAAAACACAAAGTTGATGGTCAGAATATCAAAAAAATTCAAATTTCTTAAAAAATGTAAAAACTTTTACATTCGATATCATCGAATTGTCTTTTTTTCTAATGCATTCACTCAAAATAGTTATTCATTACTGTGCTTTTTTAATTTTATTTGTAACCCTCTGAACTCTCATTCAGGTGTAATATTTTTCTCTTCTGCTCCTTTTCAATCAAATCACTGATATTTTTCCTTGACACAATCTGTGCTCAGAATCATCTTTTCTTAGTTGAAGTCACAAAGACATTCTTTATTGCTATGTGCTCTAATCTGCTTTCCTACCACCTGGCTCATCCTCCTGTACCCATTAACTAACAAAACCTTCTTAACTATCCTCAATCCCGTTTAGATTTGGCAATTCCATGCCGATCCTTTACTCCCATGAACTCTGCACCTCATAATGTTGTTTGGCATCAAGTACTGATATCCATCAACCTTGTCTTTAATGACTTATATTGGTTCCTAGTTATTCCAATGCACAGATACATTCTTTGCAATCTATGTAGTCTCCTCCAGGACACATCATAGAGATCTGCCTGGATGTAAAATTAAAATCATAATTGAACACAGCATATCTCAACTTGACCTGAGCTCAGTCAAAAACAACATGCTGTGGTCAACAGTGGATATGCTCCAAATCCTGAAATCAATGGATCCAGCAATCTTGATCAGAACTCTAATTGTGAATAAACTGATTCTTTCCTACAATTTCTAGGACTATACAGGACAAATTTTTGGAAAGTTATCAATAGCCAGGAAGGAGCTGGGAAAGCCAACTCCAAAGGAGTCTATTCTCTGATGAAATATAAGAGTGCAGGTTTGTCAGATCCAACATCCTGGTTGTGACAAGTACAATAGCGCATGGTACTCTCCTCAATCCAGGAAATAGTGGAAGGTGAATTACTGGATCCATTTCAATTTGCCTACAGACAGAACCATTCCAGTGATGAAGATATAGCCTTGTCCCTCCACTCCATCCTGACCCACCTGGACAATTATGCTATTCATTGACTGCAACTTAGCATTTAATACAATCATTCCCCAGAGGCTGGTTGAGAAGCTGTTCTCTCTGGGGTCTCAACACTCCTCTCCGTAACTGAATTCCAGACTTCCTAATGGTCAGAGCATAGTCTGTCCAGGTTGGCAGCAGAGTGTCGAGCACCATCAGGCTATGCACTGGCACATCTCATGGCTGTGTGCTCAGCTCATCCATTCACACAACAACTGAAATGCCAGAGTTTAACAGAGTCATCATTTGGAGATGACAACAGTAGTTAGCCTCATCAGCAACAACAATGAGTTACGCCACTCACATATCACTTTAAGCAATCCCTCCGCCATCAGTGCTCTGTGAAGAATGTGAGTGGGAAAGGAAGGTTGAGAACCACTGCTCTGGACCCATTTGTTATTGAAATGTTTTGCTTGAGAAAAATTGTCATTGGCCCATTTTCTTTGGAGTTCTGAACCAGTGCAGATAATGAGTCAGTTAGGTATGATTAAAACTTTTTCTTTCCACCTTAAGCAATCCTTACTAATCACAGAGCACCTATGGCATAGGGAATACTAAAATGGTATGTAAGTGGAAAGAAAAAGGTTGAGAGCCACTGTGCTACAGAGAAGAAGTGGAAAATATTATAAATCAGATGTGAGAATAACAACCTGAGTACTAACATGGAAAAGACAAAAGGGATGATTGTGGACTTCAGAAGAACCAGGGATGACCACTCTCTGCTGCACATCAATAGCTCAGTAGTGGAGAGGACCAAGTTCCTCAGAGTCCACTTATCCTTGGCGCATATCACCTCACTTGTCAGGAAGGCACAGCAGTGACTGCACTTCCTTAGAAGGCTAAGGTGAGCAAGGCTACCGGCCACTCTCCTGTCAATTTCTACGGGAGCTTTATCAAGAGCTGCATTATTGGTTGGCTGCATTATTGTGTGGTACGGTTGCTGTAGAGCATTGGATCAGATATCTACCCAAAGGACCATAAAAGTGGCAGAGAAGATCACTGGGGTCTCCCTCTTAATGAAGTGATTTACCTGGATCAATGTTTAAAAGAGGGCTTGCAAAATCATGGAGGACCCCTACCACCATGCAGGCAGCATCTGCCAGTTACTCCACTCGGAAAAAGATACAGAAGAATTAGAGCCAGAACCACTAGGCTGAGGAACAGCTTCTTCCCATGTGCAGTAACATGGCTAAATGACTCTCTGAGAATCTACTATTTATTATTAATATTTATTTTAATATATGCACATATGTATCATGTATACATTATCATTTGTCTGTATGTATGTTTGCACTGTTTTGCACCATGGACCAGAGAATGCTGTTTTGTTGGGTTGTATTGGTATAATCAGATTATAAATAAACTTGAACATGTACTTGAATATATTCAAGGTTGAGACTGATTTATGGTCCATGGCAAGGAGGGATTAAGGTTGATGGTCAAAGAATGTGGAGCTGAGGTCAAGAATAAATTGATTATTCATTGACTAAATCGCAGCATTGGTTGAAACAGCTATATAGCTTACTTCTTATGTTCTTATTCTGCAAGTCATTGTCCAAACAAGGCACCAGAAAGATATCTGCTTGGCAGGACCCTATAACTGCTGGACTGACTGTTACCTAATCCACTCTGCTATCTCTATCACCTTGGCCCATAAATAGCAAATGCAGGAAAATCCTGTCCTGTCTCCACTCTTTCTTTCCATCTTCCCAACTCCCATTAATTTTTAAAAACATTTGAATCTTCACTTGACTTTTGAGAGCAATCAAATGGTCTAATCAAAAATCAAAAGCCACAAGGATTCTGAAACAATGAGGCAGGCTCTGAGACAATGTCATGGTGCTGAAGCCTCCTTCTAAATGGACTGTTTAAATATTACTTCAGTCAATAAAAATTGGAAAAAAAAACTTCTTGAGTATTAGCTCTCATTCATTAGAAGCAAATCAAGGGGAAAAAATATTGAACTCGTTCCCTGTCCTTGGGTTTTCTTAACTACCGAACACCAGTTCTGTCCCATAGTCCCTTGTGATCCAAATTGATAAGTTTACTGTTGGTGGCCAAGTTATTCTGCACCTCTCTCTAAAAGTTGCAGTAATGGTACTACAAGCTGCAATAGGAGCATAGGCCATGATGGTCTTACAAAATTGCAGTACTGATTTTCCACCTTGTACTTCGTGGAGCACAGAAATGTGTAAAATTGTATTCTACTTCATGTTAAACTTTAAGTAAGAGAGTGAGAGAAAACAGTGTTTTTCCCTGTAATCTTTCCCATATTGCTGACCAAAAATATTTTGCATTCCTCATAAGTTATAGTTAAAGTCTCAGGTGATTTTTTTTTTAACCTATTTCTATTGATTATGAGCATGTGAAGCAGGTTCCCTCATAGATAATAAGATATGTGCAGAATATTACAATTTCAGGGGAAGAATTTTAGTAATTTAAAATTGTAAATGTAATGTTGGATTTATATCCTGGATCTTTTATTGAATTTTGAAAAGAAATTCCAATTCCTTCCCTACCAGTGGTTGCTTGAATTGATTTTGAGAGTTTAGTAAAATGTTAAGACTAGACTCCTGACAAGACATATGTGAAAATTATTTTAAAATTCTCTAAAGAGTAGAATTATAGGACTTTAATTAATTTATATGCAGTCTCATAATGTGTAAGATTTCATATATTTTTATTTAATCGCAATCAGCTTTAATTTCATTCATCAGTATATTTTCGTGAATCAGTATGGTTAGGATTCTACAGTGCTGTACTTAAGGTTTTAATCAGTAGTATTTTGCTTGAGATGTCTCTTGAGGTTCTTTTTAAATGTCAAGCAGGCAACTTCCCTTAACTCAAAACATTGTTAAAGTACTGAGAGACTGTCACAAGTTTATTTTCTCTATTATAACAATCCCAGATTTTAGGAACCCTAGTAGCAGGATATTTATTCCTAGTATGTTGAAAAATTAATGGAAAATGAGCAAATGAAAAATGTCAATAACACTGTGACACATGAAACAGCAGGAGAGGTGAGATCAGGGTCATAGATCGTCCTATAAATAACTGAATATTCAGAAAAAAAATCTTTGCTTGGAATCAAAATTCTGCAGAAATTCCATCCCCTCTGTGAGCTTGTTGACAGTAGATAGGAATGCTTTTCTCCATTATAACACCTGAAAAGTTATATATCAAAAAAATTAGCACAAGTAATTTATTAATTTATACATGCTACTGCAGTAATATAAAACACAAATAAAATACCCAAAATAAAAAAAATTAAAAGACTACTCGTGGCATTGTTATCTGTCATTTGATTATTTGTTCTAATTAAAACTAAAGAGAATCTCAAGATTCTTTTATTGTTTATGTAATAAAACAGAAAATGTAATATTACAAAATTTCCTTTAGTCTGCTGTAAGGCAGACAAAGAATCATCATTAGTGTTGCTTGGTGCCATGCCCCTTTCAGTACGAGAGAAAGAGAAGCAAAAGATAGTCCTTTCAGAGCCACTTGAGTGCCCATGGATGCTCCTCCTGCAGCCACTTCAGCCATACAAACCCCTGTTCTATCCTTTGGCAACCTGAACTCCAGATTCAAACCTCTCATATGATCAGGAAGCCTCAACCAAAGCCCTTTGGGAGTGTTCTTCAGCAACCACTCAAATCCCAGTTCCAATACCTGGCTCCCATGCGCCAGTAGCCCGCCGCCTGCTTGGGTCCTTTGACGGCATGTTGCTAACAGTGCGCAGCATGTGTAGGTTCTTCAGCCATTGTTGGTCTGCTGCTGTGCTCACCATCCTGTAGGGTTATTTCTTCTACTTCTCAATGGGAGGAGGGTGGGATTGTTTCTGCCTGTTTTTGGTGCTCTGCACCAGTCCGCTGCTCCCTTGGAGTCAGCAATCCCTCGAGGCTACTGCCCAGGACAGTCGCTGCGATCTTAGACACATACCTTGAGGTTGAAAGATTTTAAATAAAAACACCATTGACTCTTTTAACATGCAGTTTAAAGCTGGTTTGGAACTGCTGGCATTAGCACTTGCCAGTTGGATTTTGTGGAAAGCTCTGTGTCTGTACTCCCTTCTCTCCCCAGGTCTGCACCATTGCTGTTACTTTTTTTAGTGAAGGATGTAATTTGTGCAATATCATCTTGAAATATACTCCAGCCGAGCGCAGTTAGTAATGCTAATAATAATCTACTCTCACCAATGTTTATCTTCAGTTTGTGTTGTAATAATTTTATTCTCAAATTAGAATTAAAAGAAGAAGAATTAACCAACCTTCATAAGGCCATGCCATAAATTTGTGGAGTATGAAATATTTTTACAGTTGCTGGGCCTTTCCCAGTTTTAGTCAGGATTTGAACCTGAATCCAGTATGTTGCTGAAGGCTGAAGATTGGGTATTGTTGTGAAAGGCTGACCCTGTAAACAACACAAGAATCTACAGTGGTCAAACAGGTACTAGGTTGATAATTTACAATCTAACTAAGATGTCAAATGTTTTCTAATATGGAATACTGGGTAAAGTGGGCTGTATGGTTAGCATAGACAACGCTGTTACGGGGGTCAAATCTGGCTGGCTGTAAGGAGTTTTTAATGTCTGCCTGGGTTTCCTTTGGGTGCTACAGTTTCCTCCCACCCTCCAAAGTGTACTGGGGTTCTGGAACAATTGGGTGTAATTGGCTCATGGGCCAAAAGAGCCTGTTATCATGCTGTATGTCTAAATTAAAAATGTAAAAATGGTTAAATTATCAATTGTCTTCAAAACATATTGAAGATAGCTTGATATAAATTTCCAGCAGTAGTGGTCACTGTCAGAAAATAGAAAAAGATAGTATATCAAGGAGTAAAAGGAATTGATTAATGAAGTCTGGCAATTATTGTCATGTACATCGTTCAATGGACATATGCACTGAAACTCTTAATTGCTTGAGCTCAGTGGCATCATTAGGATTGATGTCACCCAGTGCATTAACTTATGGTGTCATTTCCCCCCCCCCCCCCCCACCTCTCCATGGACCTCCTCCCATACCAGACCATACAGAATCCTTAGTAACGTTTTTTGCACTAATGATACGTGTAAATCGTAATTCCCATATATCAGTAAATTTAATGGCAATGCTAGCAAAATTAAAATTATACCTTTAGATTACAATATCATACTACTTCATTCTCAAAAAGGTTATTAATATAGATTCACAAATACTTATCAATGCTGGAGCTTCCTACAGATTCCAACCATGAGACTCCCAACACAGACTGCTACTGAAGTTCTAATCCTGCTGCTGGCTCCCACTCACTTATCTCCCTTACTACTCCTTCCCTATCCTCCTAAACCTCTCCCTATTCCACCCCCATCTCGCTCTCTCTGCCCCCTAACCCTCAGACCTCATCTCCTCCTCCCCTGGTTACCCCCCCCTACCCACCTCTCCACACCTTTGACATTCCCTACCCTCCCCTTCCTCCCCCTCCAACCTACTCACCATCACCTCCCCCACTTCCCCCCTCTGATCTGCCCAGCCCCTTCCCCCCGCCAACCCCCAAACCATCCTGCTCTTCCCTCCAACCTCCCCCACCTTCTATCTCTACTCTCAGACCTCACCAATCCTCCACCTCCCCCCAACACCCTCCACAACACTGATTCAAACTCTGACTCCTGCTTGGTCTTTATTATCCCCTCTGACCATCCCTCTGAGAGTGCTTGTCCTCAATAGAGGCCTCACCTTTGTATCCCTGCACCCACATCTCAATGAGTTCCAAGCAAGCCACGATGCCAAACTTTTCTTCCGTCGCCTCCGGGCTTACTTCCATGACCATGACTCTTCCCCCCCCACCCAAAACTCTTTCTCCCATTTCAAGCCTTCTTCCTCTTCCTGACACCTTGTCCTAGCCAGCTGCTTGTTCTAGACCTTTTTATTTCTAACTGCTGCCGAGACATCAACCATCTCAACTTTACCACCCCCCTCTCATATTCTAATCTTGCCTCCTCTGAACGCTCTGCCCTTTACTCTCTCCACAACAATCCTAACCTCACCATCAAACCCACAGACAAGGGTGGTGCTGAGGCCAGTCGACACTCTCAGACACCTCCTCCTATCTACCCCTCCCACAGGACCCCACCATGGCTCATCAAGCCACTGCCTCCAACACCATCTCCAATCTCATCATCTCTGGTCACCTCCCTCCTAAAGCTGCCAACCTCATTGTTTTCCATCCCCGTATTGCTTGTTTCTACCTTTTACCCAAGATACACAAACCCAACCATCCAGGTAGATCCATTATTTCTGCCTGCTCTTGTCCCACTGAACTAGTTTAATCTTACTTTGACTCTATCCTTTCTCCCTTAGTCCAATCCCTCCCCACCTACATCTGCGACACCTCACATGCCCTCCATCTCTTCAATGAATTCAGATTCCCTGAACTAGACCATGATGGATGTCCAATCCCTTTATACCTCCATCCCTCACACAGAAGGTCTGAAACCACTTCTTCCTGAACCAAAGACCTGACAAGTTACCCTCTACCACTATCCTCCTCTGCCTGGCAGAACTTGTCCTCACTTTAAAAAACTTCTCCTTTAACTCTTCTCACTTCTTCCAAATCAAAGAAATAGCCATGGGCATCCGCATTGGTCCCAGCTACACCTGCCTGTTTATGGGCTTTGTGGAGCAATCCATGCTACAAGCTTTCACAGGCAAGACCCCTCAACTCTTCCTCTGGTATATCAACAACTACATCAGGGCTGCCTCATGCACCCACGAAGAGCTTGTCAATTTCAGCCACTTTGTGGACAACTCCCACCCCGATCTGAACTCACCTGGCCAACCTCCAATCTACCATTTGGAACATTCCAAAGAATGATCAATTCAGTGATTCAAAGTTTAGAGCATATGGATGCTTTATGATTGATGATTTAGTTATGGGGAATGACACCTGGGAAGCACATATCTCTGAGTTAGAGAAATTATTTGACAAACTTTCAAAATAAATCCTTACTGTTAATTTAGCTAAAAGTGAATTTGGCCATGTTACTGTGACTCATCTTGGTTAAGGCAAGTTGGCGCCTGTCCAGGCGAAAGTTCAGATGGTTTCTGAGTTTCCCGTTCCCATGAGTAAGAAAGCTGTTAGGATGTTTTTGGGAATGGTAGGCTATTAACAAAAGTTCTGTAAAATTTTGCTGATATCGTCCTTCCTTTCACTAACCTTCTGAAGAAGGGTGAAAAGTTTGTTTGGAAAGAGTTTTGTCAGGAAGCATTTGATAAACTGAAAGCTTTGAGAAGCCATTTTCTTTATCAGTAGATGCTACTGATTAAGATGTGCGAACATTGTCATTACAAAAAAGTGCTTACTTAACCAAGAAATTCAATGAACATCAAAATAATTATTCTACCATAGATAAAGAATTATTGCCCCTTGTACTGGCATTGCAGCATTTCAATGTTTACGTCTGCACAGCTCAGGGACCATTTGTGGATTACTGACCATAACTCCTTAGTGTTCTTGAGTAAAATGAAAAGCAAAAATAGATGATTGTTAAACTGTAGTTTAATATACAGCAGGAATATGGATAACTCATATTAGAGGCAAGGATAATGTAAATTGCTGATTGCTTTTCAAAATGTTAAGTTTGCAATGTTTTGCAGCAAATTGAAACTTACTATTTGTATTCGTTGTTGAAAATTGTTACATTTGTCTATATTATATCATGTAACATAGTTAATATATTATTTCAAACATTGTAGGTTACAGTTTACAGCTCAAAATTTTCTTTGTTGGGGGGAGGTATTATAAGCTCACGTTTCATTTAGTGTGATTATTACTTTAAGGACTAGTATCAGCTGCAACCATTCACAGCTGTGGAGAAATTGGGTGTCAGACTATACCCAAAGATGATACTCTGGAGGAAGAAAAAAAACATTTGCTGCTTTATCCAGGGACACAAGTGGTGGGAGTCATGTGAGAGGGGCACTGGAGGAAACATTTTTATTATTGACCACCAGCCATCTCATGGAACACTGAGGTGGAGTGACTCTGTGTGAAATGGATAATTCAGCTGATACTCTGTCAGGGGAATTATTGAACCACACCGTGACAAAAGGAAAGGAAACTTCAACTGACGCGTACCTGGGTTGTGGAAGCATTGTGGAAGTCAAACGTCTCATTTCCCCTACGCAAGGAAAAGGTTGTGACAACCTTTATCTGAAAGGATATTTCTCAGCAAGAAACTTGACAAGGATTTATGAGTTTTCAGCTCTCCCACCTCCTTAGTGATTAATTTTGGGCATCAGTTAAAGAGTCTGCATTTCCATACAGGATTTCTAAAACTGAACTTTGGACTTGGGTTTCCAGAATTGTGTGTAAGCTGTAATGGTTTGGGAATCACACACACACACATCGTTGGGTTTAACTAATGTGTTATATTTATTAGTAGTTATTAATAAAAATATTGTTTTAAAAAAACAATAACACTGTCTTGGTGAATTTCTATTGCTGCTGGTCTGCGATGTAACACATTTAAGAAGAATTTGACGGGTTATTGTTGGATGTGGTATGGAGGGTTATGGGCTGGGTGCAGGTCAGTGGGATTAGGGAAAAAAAAATGGTTCGCAGTCTGGACTCTATTAAAACCCTTGATTTAGGGTTCATACTGTAAGGTAAAACATCATGAGATGGGAATGTGTAAGGAGTTACCCTGTACAGGGCTGTAACAAGATGTGAATGCATCCTTGTACTTACAAGATAAGAGAGACATTGATGGATTGAGAGGCAGGAAGCTAGCAGGGAAAGGATAGCAACAGTTTTAGTCATTGGACAAGTAATGATATGATGATGTTCTAAGCATGTATCCAAGGGTATAAAAAATCACCATTTTGCTGATAACGGCAGAATGCATTCTCCGACTAACATTGTTAGTCGCAAGTGTTACAATCCGGTAATAAAGAACAAAGAACCCTGATTTCGACTCAGTCTGGTGTTTGTCTCACTCATTCATGAACAAAGCAGACCTAACAATACCCGAAACACTGATTGACCATTTCTCCCCATGGATGCTGTCTGACCTGCTAAATTCCTCCAGTAATTCTTTGTCCAGCATCAGCACCTCATTGGCACTGGAGCACATTTAAAACAATGTTGTCTAATACTTACCACTATCTGTAAATAAAATTACAACATTTTACCAGAGCTGAAATAGAACTTGAAGATAGTGTCATCCTGCTAACTTACTCGTGGCAATGTTTGATATTGGGAAATGGCCTTGTCTGGCATGGCAACTGGTCTCTTAGCAGTAGATATCTCTGACCAATTAATTCGGTACCCTGTGACAAGTTGATAACATTGGCTTGGTGAGACCTGCCAGTAAAACTCTCCGTTGATTGAGCCATTTTTGACAACAAAAGTAGCAGTTAGATTTTCTGCTTTCAATGTGGCCTTTCCAGAAGTTTTAATGGTCGTCTGGTGAGGACCTGAAATCGAAACATGAGAACGTTAGCATCGCTCACTCACATGCTCAGATTTTAACTCACAAATATATATAAGGTTCAATTTGATGTCATTTAAATAATTTATAAAAGTAAACCCAAATACTTGTTACAGATTTAAGTCTCCATTCTTATCTCTTGAAAAAAGTTTTGAGAAATTAGAATAATATAAATTGAACTGATGATAATTAGCCCCACACTTATAGTTTGCTGGAAGGAAACAATCTCAACAACATCTATATTCTAACAAAATCGTGCTTTTATTTATTTAGTGAACATGTTCTACCTAAAACCTACCATCATCAATAGTGCTCATAATTCAGAATAATGAGACAGGGTTTGACCTCATAGGCGTCATAGATGAAAATTTGAAGCTTAAAGCTTGAAAATAGTTGAAAAACATCTAGCTTCCAAAACAATGATTCTGCATTGAAGCATTATGCCAAATGAAACATTAAAATAAAATTTGTGATGCAACTGGTAGAATAAATTAGAGAAGTCTCAGATCCAAGTCAATAAGTTAATAATGACACCTCCCAATGTTGGAACTAGACACTAATTAAGAATCCTTATCCTCCAACATTAGCATAAATAAGGAGATGATTGTGGACTTCAGGTGAAATCAAGAGAACACGAACCAGTCCACGTCGAGGGGGTCAGCAGTGGAGAGTGTCAAGAACTTTAAATTCCTTGATGTCAGTATCTCTGAGGATCTGTCCTGCAGTCTCCATGTGGATGCAATCATGAAGCAAGCTCGCCAGCAGCTATATTTTGTGAGGTGTTTTGAGGAGATTCAGTATGTCACCAAAGACTTGAAAACTTCCACAGGTATGCTGTGGAGAGCATTCTGGCTAGTTGGTATGGAGGTGCCAAAGCTCGGGACAAGAAAAAGCTCCTGAAGGTTGTTAACTCGACCTGCGGCATCACAGTCACTAGTCTCCACTCCATCGAGAACATCTTAGTAGAGGTGGTGTTTTGAAAAAGCAGCCTCTCTCCTCAAGGACCCCCACCTCCCAGACCATCCTATCTTCACTCTGCTACCATCAGGAAAAAGGTACAGGAGCCTGAAGACAAGCACTCAGCAGCCCAAGGATAGCTTATTCCCTTCTGCCATCAGATTTTTGAATGAATAGTGAACCACATACCATACCTTACTTTGTCTTTTTCTTGCACTATTCTTATTTTTAAATGTGATACTGCTGCAAAACAATGAATTTCATGACATGATCATAACAATAAATTCTGATTCTGATATCTGATTCTGATTTCCAGTGCATTGTTGATTGAAACATAAAATTATTCACTAAAAATATGAATTTAAAGAGAGAAAAGAATGTTCTACAGAGGAGAACAGCTGCTGTTCTGCATTTATGTTTGGAATAAAATTCCCACCTTGAATCATTTATCCTGCCTTATACCTACTTGTCAGGCTCCAATGGAAACTTGGACAAATGGCTGCATCTATTCCAACCAGCAAGAATTGCGAGATCTAGTGCAAAATCCAAGGTTCTTTTCACAGCATTCATCCCATCCCTCTCTAAATTTGCTAAGGACTACAAAAATCACACATGCCTCCCTTTGGTGGTTGAATGCTTGTTGTGAGTTGGGAGGTTAGAAAAGTCATTACTGGGAATGGTAATGGAGTAGTTGTTGCAAAACTTGTAGCCAGGGTTTGGGACTGTTCAAAACCATGACTTCAAGTCCCACTATGGTAGTTGGGGCATTTAAAATCAAGGAATTAAATAAATCTGAAATAAACTGCAATTTTAGACATGGTGAAAGTAATGGAATGTCATAAAACTCACAAGGTTCACTTATGTTTTTCAGGAAGGAAATTTGTTATCCTTACCCAACTGGGTATATATGTGACTCTAGATCTCCATACTGATGGGACCCTTACTGTTCAGTTCAGGGGTAACTAGAGATGAACAGCAGATGCCACCATCACCAACAACATCCATATTCCATGAATAGATAAATAAAAAGAATACTGTGCTTGAACATTTGCACTATTCACAGAGAATGTGATGTCTTCAGATGATTTCAGATGCTGATGTGAAACGTCTTTCGAGATATTCCTCTATACATTGGGTCCTGGCAGTGCAGATGCATCTGTTTCTCTGCTTTTTAGAGCATTTACAAAAAGATGGTAAACTATTAACTATAAAATATTTGAGAGTAATTTTTTTGGGTCGAAAGAATGCTTGGGTAGAAAGTATTATTGAATACAACGTAACGACTCTAATGTCAGTTAACGTAAATTTTTCTGAAGTCAAGAGACAATCATATTGCAAAATATTTTTAAACACACTCACCATCTTTTGCATAAAATAGGCGTTTTAAGACTTTGGCTTTAATTGAACTGCTACAATGAGGAGTTGTCACATAGGTCATGGCCTTTGGTGCTTGTCCCTTGAGAATGATGGGTTGCACAGTCACCTTATAGTCACAAGCAAATAAGAGACCACTGATAATAAAATGAGTGCCCTGAAGGAAGAAAAGGAATAAATAGTAGGATGAAGAATATAGTCTTGTTTTCCCATTTAGATTCAACATTGAACACAAATAGGAACAATTAATGATCATGAACCGTGTCTAATCTTTACCACACAACAAGAGCAAATAAAACAGCCTTTGCTTTGGCAACATTACTCCAGCTTCATCTATGTCAATGATTAGCCTCGATGATTTCAAACACAAATGGGCAATTCTACATCTGAGTTATACTGAGGTTTTTGACGTGGACATTTACCCCTCCATAAATCTTTGTCCGCGAAGCCAAGCCAAAGAATGTATCTAGAAAATAATTAAACTGGTCCTTTTCAAGACTACATTGGGGATTACATCAAATGGTTTGGAATATTTCTACTGTACAATAATGGGATCAAAATACAGGATGAAATCCTAAAAGCTAAAAATGCACTCCAAAAAAAGTTTCCAATTAAGAATTACACTTAATTTTCTTTGCACAAGCCATTTACTAACAATAATGCCATGGAAATGATCACCATTCATGAGAAAATAAATTACTTTTAAATGTGTTTGAAGTACCAACTCTGTGAGAGCTCAGAACTTTTCTGTTCTAAGAGTGTTTTTACCTGTTTGGAGGGAAGGGGTGAATGGATTGGGTTTGGGAGAGAATGCAGAGGATTATTCCATGATGTTTTTGGTGAATATGGACTGATACCTTTTGGCTGATAATAGAAGTTAACAGTTCTTAGCTGGGCCATACATAAAGGTGACATATTTCCCTTTCTGAAGGACATAAGTAAATCAGAAAGGGTTGGATGACAAGCCAGAGATTTCTTAGTCATTAAGGTTACGGTTTCAATGCCATAATTAATTAATTTATTACATTCGAATTCCCAAGCAGCCATGATGGAATTTAAAGTTGTATCACTGAATCAACAATCCAGAACTATCAGTACCAGTTATTAATGTAAATACAGGATAGAATAGGCTCCTCAACCCAACTCATCCATGCTGACCAAGATGGCATTCTAGACTAGTCGCATTTGCCTGCATTTGGTTTCCTATTTTGGCATGTTTTAATTTTGTGCTATGCAATAGATCTTCCACGTTAAGATGACAAGAATGGGTGAAAACTTAGTAGAAGAAAATTTGGCATGATAAGTTGAACGCTTGTAATGGTCAGTTCATGTGTGATTACATACCTTATTTAAATGAAAGACTGAGCAGGGCCATGCTGAAAAGGGAGAAGTGTTCAAAGATAAAAGATAAAGAACATAATTTTAAAATGACCAATCTTCAGATATTGTGGGAAGAAACCACAGAAACATTTCTTTCATGTCATTGGCACCACACACTGATACAAGACCCTCTCATTCAGTTTTCTCTGTGATTGTGTTGGGAAAAGGGTATACTGTCTGTATGGGCAGGGAATATAGGATGATGTTCCAATGTAAAATGATTTTTAAAAATTCTGTAACATTTTATGTACACCATTTGAGTCTTCTTTGGCTTGGCTTCACGGACGAAGATTTATGGAGGGGGTAAATGTCCACGTCAGCTGCAGGCTCGATTGTGGCTGACAAATCCGATGCGGGGCAGGCAGACACGGTTGCAGAGGTTGCAGGGGAAAATTGGTTGGTTGGGGTTGGGTGTTGGGTTTTTCCTCCTTTGCCTTTTGTCAGTGAGGTGGGCGCTGCAGTCTTCTTCAAAGGAGGTTGCTGCCCGCCGAACTGTGAGGCGCCAAGATGCACGGTTTGAGGCGATATCAGCCCACTGGCGGTGGTCAATGTGGCAGGCACCAAGAGATTTACTAAAATAACAATCAATTAAGAAACTACTCCAGACCTTAGATTATAACTGTTAATTCAGGGGTGGTGTCAGTAATTGGGTAGAATTTGACAAAAAATTCAAATGTGCTGTGGGGAGAAATCAGGATGTGTGAGAGGTGGGAGCAGCAGGTGGCAGAAGACAGGTCTTCTTCTTTGGCTTGGCTTCGCGGACGAAGATTTATGGAGGGGGTAAAAAAGTCCACGTCAGCTGCAGGCTCGTTTGTGGCTGACCAGTCCGATGCGGGACAGGCAGACACGATTGCAGCGGTTGCAAGGGAAAATTGGTTGGTTGGGGTTGGGTGTTGGGTTTTTCCTCCTTTGCCTTTTGTCAGTGAGGTGGGCTCTGCGGTCTTCTTCAAAGGAGGCTGCTGCCCGCCAAACTGTGAGGCGCCAAGATGCACGGTTTGAGGCGTTATCAGCCCACTGGCGGTGGTCAATGTGGCAGGCACCAAGAGATTTCTTTAGGCAGTCCTTGTACCTTTTCTTTGGTGCACCTCTGTCACGGTGGCCAGTGGAGAGCTCGCCATATAATACGATCTTGGGAAGGCGATGGTCCTCCATTCTGGAGACGTGACCCATCCACGTGACCCAACGTCGAGTACCTCGACGTTAGGGGTGTGAGCGCTCCAATGGATGTTGAGGATGGAGCGGAGACAACGCTGGTGGAAGCGTTCTAGGAGCCGTAGGTGGTGCCGGTAGAGGACCCATGATTCGGAGCCGAACAGGAGTGTGGGTATGACAACGGCTCTGTATACGCTTATCTTTGTGAGGTATTTCAGTTGGTTGTTTTTCCAGACTCTTTTGTGTAGTCTTCCAAAGGCGCTATTTGCCTTGGCGAGTCTGTTGTCTATCTCATTGTCGATCCTTGCATCTGAAGAAATGGTGCAGCCGAGATAGGTAAACTGGTTGACCGTTTTGAGTTTTGTGTGCCCGATGGAGATGTGGGGGGGCTGGTAGTCATGGTGGGGAGCTGGCTGATGGAGGACCTCAGTTTTCTTCAGGCTGACTTCCAGGCCAAACATTTTGGCAGTTTCCACAAAGCAGGATGTCAAGCGCTGAAGAGCTGGCTCTGAATGGGCAACTAAAGCGGCATCATCTGCAAAGAGTAGTTCACGGACAAGTTTCTCTTGTGTCTTGGTGTGAGCTTGCAGGCGCCTCAGATTGAAGAGACTGCCATCCGTGACAGGTATATAAGACAGGTATATTACCGGTTAATCTCGTGGTTGTGCACTCAGAATCTTTTGAGGTAGCTGCAGATGAGAGGGTGGTGGGTGGGAGGATTTACAGGACATAAATAAATTCTTTAAGACGCCTATCTGATTCAGGTTCTTAGTGTCACTCTGGAACTTGCTCGGGAAGGTTCCCTTTAAATTATGCGGACACAGGCTTCACAGGCGAGTTGCAAGCCTGCTTCTGCACGACTGACCTGCAGATGGCGCAGAGCAGCTTTTGGAAATCGATAAATGGCATCTAAGCATGGATTCCACATTGATGGAAGTCACTGTTGCCTCAATGTTCCAAAGTGTATTATGTAACAGGAGCATAGAAAACTCAAAGTAAATATTGTTTACTTTGTGAGCTCTCATTTTCATTAGTGTTTTAATTTTTTTAGAAATTGGATTGCACAATGAAAAAACTTGAAAAAAATTATAAAACCTTTTCAGCAATATGAAAACGGCAGATACCAAAAACCAAAGCAAACAATGAGATGCTCGTGATCAGAAAGCAACAAAGGATAGAAATGGACAATGTTTTGGATTTGGACCATTATCAAGACAAATGTCATCTTTAGGAAGGGGTCTTTACCAAGTATATCAAAGGGGTGAAGAGAGAGGAAAGCAATACAGACATACATTTCAGTTTTGCACATACACACATACTGAGCCATTTCCCTGAAGTGAATTGTGAGTTTGTTTTGGAATAACAAGCTATAATGCTCCCAATTGTTTTCTAATACTGTGATGTAACATTTATTAAAAGTGTTTGTTATGTTTGTAGTAAGGAAGAAGATATTAGATAATACAATTATTGATTTATTTAATTTTCTTCCTTACTTTATATATTCTTTCATTTTTAGGCTGGTTTGTGCTATGTGAACAAGTAGCTATAATTAAGAAAGTAACTTCAACCCAGGTCATGTAGAGGATCAGTAATGAGACTGCATCCAACCTCGACATCCTCTAAAGCACTTTGCCAGATTGCCTATGTACATGCTCTTAAAATTTAATAAAAAATAATGCTGCTTGTGATCAAAATACCATTTTCCTATGTGACTAAATACTTTACTAGTTAGGTCAACATAAGAATGATGGATGCATACACTGGGTTCTTTAAACAGTGTTGTATGATAGGTTTCAGTGAACAAATGATCCATCTGTACTTTATTATAAACAGATGCTAACTTCAAACATCTTGTAATATGATCAACATCACTGGCTGCAATTTCACAGAAAACCGAGAAAATAGAAGCAATGCTCCTGACCAATTGAATAAACATCATAAGAAATAAGGCTATTCCCTTAAAATATATTCAAGAGCACTGCAATTCCTAAACACCTAGTTTTTCATCATGGTTGCAATAGTTTATAATCCAAAGGATTTGGTTTCACTCGCAATATTGTACAAATTGGAACTTATTTTAAGAACTATTACAATTTGATACAACTATTTTACAATTAATTTAAAAATATTTCAGCTTTTAGGAAGTGAATTTCAAATGGGCCTATCAATTGAGAGAAATGGATGAGTATTGATTGAAGTCCAACCAGGCATCTATATGGGATTTATTTAAGGAAGAGTTGGAACATTCCCTGCAGGAAGCCAAGAACTAATTCAGGGTGTCATGACAAACTGAATGAATAGATATTTTTCTGGTGCTTTATGCTTAGCAAAGAACTTTTTAAAAAAAAAGCAGCTTTGAGTTCAGAAAGAAAAAAATCCAAATGTGCATTGAACATTTGATTGAAATTATGGTGATCAGAGTTCCAGCTTTTTCAGTGGAGAATATCGACTGGATGAATTGAATTAGGTAGCTATTTTACAATATCGTAGTGTTGTCTTTTACAAAGAGTGTGAAATGTAACATTTTGTTGAACCATGTTAACCCTTGTTTTTATTTCAATAGAAGACCAGCTTCACATCCATTACCACTTTAAGCTTTGACAGACCATTTTTTTCTGATTTGATATAAACCTGTAAATGTCAGTCATAAACTTTAAAACATCTGACACTTTGGATTTTTTTTTGCTTTCTAAAGTTATTTTAAACTAAAAGAAATGTCTGGAGAACAATAGTGCAAAATCTACTCATTTAAACATTGAGAAGAAGCAATAAAGAATCAAGATTTCTTTTATAGAAATAGAAAGAAATGAAAGAAAAACTTGCTTATTCTTTACAATATTTAGAAGCTAATTTGATGTATCTTACTAACCTTGACAGTTGCGTGTTTTTGTATTTGTGAATTGTTCATGGCACAGGTTTCTGGGACCCATGTTAGGAGATATGTATTGTGATCCTTGAGACTCTCTGGGGAAAAGAAGGAAAGATTCTATATTTATAAAGACATAGGAACAACACATGCATGTGCACACATCATAACTTACCACCTTATGCCTAATTATCCTGATCTCAGGTGGATACCTGAATGAGAAAGTATTTTGCTCATCAATAGAATTCATGCTTAAGTGTAGTGTTTAACCTCCAAGCTCATTAATCTTTTTATGTTAGTAGACAATACTGTCACAAACATTAAATTAATATAAAGTTATTTTTAAGAAGTGCGGGGATATCTTCTTAAAGTGTGAGTTCATACGAGGGCAAACTCCAAGCAATGCAAGACCACCCAACAATAAAATCGTCAAATTGTCTGCTAATTTCCTTTGCAAGGATTGCACTGATGCACTCGCTGCCCAGATACAAAGGAAAAACTGACAAGACATAATTCATTTTGCAGTCTCTTTGGTTTTGAAATATCACTTAGTAACCCAGTTGAGAAAAATTAAAATTATGTACTCCTTTGGAGGATTGTTAATCATTTTGACGGTGCAGAAAAACATTTTTATCTGTCCAAACTTCACTGTTTAAAAAATTTCCTTAAACAATTTCAAGCTGTCTAACAATGAACATCTCTCTTTCTCAGCCATATCATGTGTTTCATTTCTGATTGAGGATAACAGAATTTTTTACTGAAATTTAAATGTAAAATCCACCCTGCTCATACTCCCTGTTGTGCACATTTTCCTTCGATCGGTGTTGCTCCTCTACTGATCACAACTGAGCCCATGCTGATAGCTTCCTCCATTATAAAAGATGTGTGCTTAATGCAGCCCAAATATACCAAACCTAGCACATGCTCTGTTAAATATCAGAGGGACTAACAGTGTTATTTCAACATAATAATGTTCATTTTATATCTTGTGTGATAGCATGGCTTCAGTTGTGCGCATGATGGACATACTGTTTGAATTATGTACCAAATATATTGGATCTGTAATCAAAAGGTAAACCTCACATCCCAATAGTTATCCTCTGCGGTGCTTCAGCGAATCAAGTACAACTGGTGTGGGGAGGAAACACCAGGTCTGCTGCCAAAATGCCTGCTTAGAATTTTGATCAACTGCCACATACCTGCTCGAAGGATTGGAATCCTTTCTGATTTTGGTACAAAACAGAGAATATGGAGCAATATATAGGCAGAAAGAAACAATCTTATCAAAGGTTACCCTCTATTTTTTTAAGTTCATGGAGATATCAAGGTAAACAAAAATTCTTTTGAACAATTTATTACAGTTAAAATTTGGTTGACTGTCTTACCTTCTTTTGCTTTTTTCCAGTGCACTTTAACTTGAAGCTGGTTACCATGGAAATAGGGGACTGCTGCCTCAAGACTTCCAACATCAAATATTTTATGAATGGGTGGAAGTTCATTGGTTACTTCGGTAGTAGTTTTAGCTTGATTTGATTGAATGTCTAAATAAAGGAACTGAAGTCAAGAACAATTTTTTTTCCTATTGGCCAACCCTCCCAAACTTTGGCTTTAACAACAAAGAAAAATAGTTGTATAAAATATAATAGAAGCATCTGCTTTATATAAGCCTTAAGATGAAAAACTGAATTTGGTCTCATCAAATTCAAAATTGCTAATGGAATAAGAACAAATAAATTATTTTATCACTGCATGTCTTCATAAAGACTTGTACCCTTTAATGGAGGAATTGGCAGATTGTTTGAGGCAACCACATTTTACTTGATCAGTCTTTATTTTTAAATGATTAACTGTCGCTTTAGTAAGAAGCAGGATGAGAATTGGTGGTGTCATATTTTCCAGCATCTTGGTGCAATATGCTGAATTGCTATTGCACCATTCAATTGCAATACTTGGGATTTATATCTTTTCATAATTGAACAATTAAGTTTCTGACCTCTATTACACTATCTGGATATAGGTTGGCAGAAAATAACTGGATGATTTAAAAAAAAGCCATACTATTTCAGGCCACAATTAACAATATTCCAGCATTATAGTCTGCATTAGAGAAAAATAGAAATGATTTCAGTGTTCTTACCTGTGGATGGAGTAGTAAAGAAAAACAGGGTTTTGGTGCTCTTCAAGCGTTTTTGTCCCCAATTGGCCACTGCCTGTATTTGGAGCAGATATTGTGTGTTTGGCTGAAGATCTCCAATTTCAATTTCATCTTTAACCTTGAAAAAGATGCATAACTTGAGAGGTTTTAAACCATATGAAGTACTGACATTGTTAATGTAAAGGACATTTTCTGAATGATATTTATGCTCCATCAGAGTTTGGACATGTATTTCTATTGGACCTCATTCTCTATTGTTGGAAGAATGGGATAAATGAGAAATCAATAACTATTTGCATGTTTCAAAGACAACCCTCAAAGTTAAGAGATTGATTGAGAAGATGTGCCTGTGAAGTCAAGCATAAAACAAATCCCATTTTCAGCATGTTTAATCTGCAGTTCAATCTATTTTATTCTCCTGTCCAGATAGTTAAAACTTTGGTGGTAGTGACAGTGTGTCTTTCAAAAGTCTTTATGCTTCTAAACCTTGTTAGTATATTACATCAAAACCTTCATTCTACTTTAAGTTTAAACCTGGTTTTATTTCCACTTTTCAGAAAACATGCCATAAATGCCCTGATCAAAGCACATAACTTACTTTCAAATTCAGATGCAATATACAGGCATAATTGCAATATGAACACAATTTGGAATTCCAAGCATGCCAAAACAATTGAGTCCTGGATTATGATTTTTCGACCCACCTTCCCACAGTCTCAGAAAGAAATGAATTAGAAATAATGCTTGAAATTGGAATGGTGACAGCATTGAAACAAAAAAAGGAATTAATCTGAAATAGAAGTTTCACAGCTGATGAGAAGGAAGGCATGACTGAACTCAAAGCAAGGCATGTCGCCTTCAAAATTAACATTAAAAAAAGACTGATGAATAAAAAGGGAGCAAACATGAAATAAATAATTAAACAAGATTATTAAATAGACATGATTTAAATAAATTAACACCATATTCAAATCATAATTTTTATACAAGTGGTAAATTAGTTAACATTAAAAATAGATAAATAAATAACTAGCTCATCAAATAAATCTTAAAGTGACTTTGCTATGACAGCAGAATAGAGATTTTGATTTTAGCATATCTGATAACTTGTAAATATGTATGTCACCATGCCCTACCCACAACCATTGGCTGCCATCTCCATATAACCCCTCGCAGCCAACCACAATTAATCTCTAGGCCTGACTCTTCTACTGAACTCCTGACTTAACCTTTAAGTTCAATTCCCTCCCAACAATGCTATCTCTTCTCTATTTCCCTTAATGAGCACCTTCCCAACCCATAGCATAGCCCTACCAATTCTTGGCAGCCATTGCATACCTATAGCCTTATGCCTGTCTTGCAATCCATCATTCCACAAAACCCTGCACAAACCTGCCAGTTTTTATTCTCCCTGACTGGTGTCATCACCCCCAACCCTTTTTGGACCTGGAGTTAATTTTTTTGATTTCCTTTATGTGGCTGCAATGGTGAAATACACAAAGAAAAGGCCTTTTAAAATAGAAGGGGTTTTCAGTAGTGCATGCATTACTAGGGCATTGAATCCTGGAGCAGAGAGTCCAAATACCAATATACCTTTCTATCAACATGTTCAAATTTCCGGCATTTACTGTGCTTTTTTTTAATGTCAATTTCATTGCTTTGGTCAGGACTCAGAAGATGGAGATACAGTGTTAAAATCTGCAGATAATACTAAATGGGACATGTGTGAGAACTTACAAGAATGTATTAAAATACACGAAGATACAATTGGGCATGGTGAATAAGTGGACAAATGGCAAATAATTGATCCACTGCCACTTGAAATAATTTCTCAGCAAATTAATTTTAAAAATAAATTAATATATTTTCTGAAGTAAAATTCTGAAACTGCAAGTTAACAACCAGCAAATAAAATTGAGATGAGTTTGGTTGAATTCCCTTGGGATGTTCCAGATCAAATTATTGTGAAATGTTCTGCAATCCAGCCTGTTACTTGAATAGTGTAATTGAGTTGGGTATGTTTAGCTGCACTGTCATTTATGGACAAGTAAGAAGGATTTCCTCAACCTACCCAATATATTACGATTGAAAACAAATTACTATAAGAATGTTTATGTCTTCTTTATTCAACTTGAAACCACAAAGCAGTTGGGTTCGCTACCAATTAGTGAATAATTTGAAAGAGCATAATGCAGTACCAAACAAAAAGTTTTGAATTTACAGGCTGTCAATATGCATTTCTCTGAATGGAAAATTAAACATGAAATGTAAGATTAACTGCCTCATCTATAACCTCCTGAAGCCCCACAGGAAAACAGAATAAATTTGAACACTTTCCAAATAAAACAATCTGTAAAGAAAAATAGTTTTAGTTCATGTTAGTCAGTTAATTAGTATTCAGGAATGACCCCTTTGTTTCAAGAAACTAATGTTGAACATCTGGCTGAATATCTGAAATTCAAAATAGTCATAACAAAAATGTTCTTTGTCATGGCAGATATTGAAAATAACAACTAATTTTTCCATAATTCATCTCATTATTACCCTAATCAAAATATGAAAACAAGAATCCAACTCTGATGGACCATATGGAGAAGCTAACTTTTAATAAGTTGGTTTGGAAAAGGTTTAATAGTGAATGGCAATACAAGGTATCTCAAATTCCACTTTAGAGACTGTGACCTGAGGAACTAACAGTGATTTTAAATACAAAACGTCAGATCTTTTCTTAATTTATTAGGAATTTTCAGCATTAAACTCATTAGGATTCATTGTTCTTCATTCTTTGGTTGTTGAGGAAGGAGGAAATAACTTAATAGTTTCTTTGACTGTTACATATCAATCTCAACAAGCATTAAGCTAGTAGAAAATATTATTGATTCCCTCTTTGACTTAACCCTCTCCTGGATACCTTGGCTGAGACTCTGGCTGTGAAAATAATCTGTGTAGATCGCCATGTCCCATTTTGTGAAACTGCTTTATTTCTGCACTTTCATATTACCTGCATTAAATAGTTGTGCTCGAGAATTATTGGTATAATAATTGATATAATAATATCTAGTGTTCGCGCTACGGAGCGAATAATGAGACCGGCAGTCGACAGGTTAATTCCAAAACTCACTGCTTTATTGTTTGCTCACTGAGTGTTTTAAAGACGCTCTCTGTTCCCACTGCTGGGTACTGGAAGTTCCGTCGCTGACTGGCAGCTACCCATACTTTTCACGTGTGGGCCCTTTCCTTGAGGGTAAGGGGAAGATGCTCAGCGCCATCTTGGTGTAGACTGCTCCAACCACGTGCGCATTTCAATTGGAGCCGGTTTGCCTGAACACTAAACACATTGGTCGCCACAATAAAACATTTTGCTAACAAACTAATCCAAAATTATTTCCCATATTTTTGTTGCTTGATCCATGTGCATTCTACTCTGCCCTAATTTAACAACGTTGTTGTTTAATCCCAAATAGCTGACTAATGGGACAAATAAAAATATATTTGCAATGGTACACACATTCTGCTGTATTTTAACTCTATGTACCAAATTTTTTGGCCACACTCTTATCAGTAATGCCACACTGATCTACGTTCAATCCTGTCTTTAGCAAAACATTCAATTTCCCTCAGATGACAGCCAAACAGAATTAAAACAGGTGCCATACCACATTCTTGTTACAGGTAGTCTTGTGATCTCACAAGTTTATCTTTTAACCAGATGTGCAGATGAAAGTCTTTCTGTGGTGTTGTTGATGCTGAACCAATTGCACATGCCTCAAGAAACTTTGGGATGTCAAAAAGCATTTTTATCAGTTTCCATGGTGACATTTTCCATTACTGTCTCCATCGTCACTTCGAGTGCCATTCTTCACTCCTGACTTTTGGCAGGGCTTGGGGAAGGGCACATGAGCCAGAAGATACCTCATGCCCTTGTTTCTGGACTGGACCAAAGAGGAAGTTATCCAAATGCATGGATAGCTGGAGACATGCAGCATTCTTCTGAATAACTGAAGAAGTTTTTTGTTATTTTCAATAAGTATTATTATTTTAAATACATTTAATTTATGATTTATATTTTATTATATATATAATTTATATTACATTCATAATATTTATTTTGTAATATTTATATTTTTTTATATTTATATTATATAATATAATTATATCATCATAAAATTAAATAAATAATTTTAAGTAAATGAATACATTTTAATTTAAATGTTATTTTAAATAAATAATAATATTATTATTTAAGAAATAAATGTATGTCTTATTCAAATGTTTTATTATCTGTGCCTGTGTATGATGAGGTAGATTTTAGTTGAATTGCTTTTTGTTTCACGACACTGAGAGAACCCTATATTTTAATACTGTAGCATTTAAAACTATTTAATCACATTTTAATTATTTTTGGTTTGAACTTAAATGCATTTATGTTTTTCAAATATTTTTCAACGATTCTGAATGTCTCAGAAGCATTCACTATGGTTTAATTTTTTTGAATAACGTGACCAAATTCAAAGTTCTTGGCATGGTTAGGTGTCAACGCCTTTTTGGCTGTTTTGTGTGAAGAGCTTGGTCTTTGTGATTTAATTATGTTACAGAAGACCCCATCACTGCATAAAATCTCACTACCGAGGATTCCTCCCAACAGCTTTCAGGAGGTGCCTCCGGCATGACTACTCTAGAAAGACCATCACTAACTGCAAATTATACTCCACTATGTTGAACTCAGCAGCACTGGATACCGCATTAAGTGAATTTCATATCCCATATGATGAAAAATTAATAAAGACTGAATATAACTGCAGATAATACTTCCTTCTGCCATGAAAAGGCTGCTAATATATTAAAGGATCCATCACAGCCTAGCCACCCTCCCTCCTTCCCATTCTGCCAAGCTGAAGTTTGAAAATATGAACCTCCAGATTCAAGGACAGTTTATTTTTGCTGTTATTAGACTATTGAATGGATCTTTCATTGTAAATGATGATCCCCCTGCACTGTTCTTTTCACCATATCCCATACTTTGTCTGAGTAATGCTGTAACTTATACTTTTTTTTGTCTATATGCTGGATTTTTCTGCACTTATTATTTTAACTGATGTACTTAAGAATGAGTTGACTTGCATGGATAGCACACAAAAATAAAGATCTCCACCATACATTGGTACATATAACAATAAACAATTCAATTTAATTATTGGAGGAAATTTCCTGTCATTTTCAATGTTTTCCTTTATTCATTCAAAGGATGTGGGCTTTGCAGGCTGAGCCAGCATTTCATTGCCTATTCTACATTGCCCTTGCGAAGGTAGTGGTAAACTGCTGCAGTCTATATTGTGTGGATATACCCATAATGTCTTTGAGGAGACAGTTCCAGGATTTTGACCCAGCAATGGTAAAGGAATTTATTTTCAAGGTACGATTATGTGGCTTGGAGAGTGACTTCCACATGGTAATGTCTCCATGCATTTGCCCACTAGTCCCTCAACAGCTATGGTTGTGGGTTTGGAAGGAGTCTTGGTGAGTTGCTGCAGTGAATCTTATAAAAGGAACAAACTGTTGCCACTGTGCATCAGTGATGGAGTGTATCTATGAATAATTGTGGATGGAGTGTCTATCAAGCAGAAAATCATTAGGAGAAAGTATTTTTTTTAACCTATTTCATGACTTGTTCAAATAATGGAAACCCTAATATGTTATTACAATGAGTATTTTCTACATTTATTCATTGTAATACTGCCAACACTGAACAATGAAGATTTTACTTCCTGAACAGCTTGATCACGAAAAGCACCTTAAAAATTTCCTATAACATACCTTTTTTTAAAGATATGAAAAAAATAACAAAAGTTGTTATATTCTTAGCATGCTTCTAGCTTAGAAAACCACGAAGTGCAACATATCATTAAAATTCATTTTCTGCACTCAAACTTGGACTTTGTCCCTGCTGATCCTTGTGCAGTCAGTGACGAACATGGTGAGTGGTTTCACCATGAAATTGCGACCATGGAAAAGCAGTATCGGGCAATTGGAATCTGTCATTGCTGGCCGACTATTGTTGGACACTGACACGAGAGCATCAGATGCCGAGTACAAATGAAAATCAATGGTAAATAATTTTTAGGTCAGCTGAACTCATGCAATGTGTCAGCATCATTATGCGATTAAACATGCTACATTCAATAAAAATTAATGTAATGTTTCTCCAACTTCCTATGTGATAAAGCAAATCTAAAATCATCTCGGTTTTCAGCTTGAACTTGTCTATCATAATCCCCAGTGTTTTTTTTTAGGAAGCAGTGTCCAGTGTAATCATGGATCAATTGCAGATATCCACTGAATATTTGATATAACATCTCTTGCCAAAAATATTCATTCATCATCCTTTCCCTCCTTGATTAATGAAGCTAGTGGATTAGCTGCCATCATTATGACAAGGTTTTCAGGAAGGTCAAGGTTCCATCCTTTAATGGAAAATGGTATAAGAAAGAAAAAGCAGAAGTAAAAAAATAAGTAAAGCATGAAAAAAAAATTGCAGATGTTGAAATTGCAAAATAACAGCAGAATGTTGAAGCAGGTAGAGCAATAAGAGAAATGCTTCAGGCAAGAGACTTTCCCTCAAATCTGATTAAAGGTTATCAACCTAAAATATAAATGATGTCTCTCATTTATTCAAAATCTGCCTGATCTGCAGAATATTTCCACATTTATTTATTTGTATTTTAACTCCCAGATTGCAGTCTATGCTTCAGTCTCAATGACTAAAATAGAATAAGGGTTAGGATTAGTGTTTGAAAGACATCAGGCCCAATTAATTTTGATTAAATTCAAAGCTTACTCCATCGATTATCTTCCAGTTTTCTTTCTTTGTGAGAAAAACAGTTTTTCTCGACACCCACTGACTCCAGTATATTTTATAATGATGAATGTAAAGATCTTCCTCTTGGGGTGGATCCCAGTGAATTCTCAGACTGAAGGCGCCATTGTGCCTTGCAGTGAAGTTGCCTTTCCTCAAATTCCTTGGTGGACTTGGTGGTGAAGGATCTGTAATGAACGTTAAATAAGAGTGAATTAGGAAATGGTCCAATAAAGAAAATGAATGAGGATTAGATGGGACCTGTTCATGTGTAAAATATCATAAACCATCTGATATGGAATCTAAGTTTTATGTGTTTGATATTATCCCACTGCTAAAAGTTATCAACCATGCTGTAGATTGTTTTGTCAGAAACTCATGATTCTGATGTGCTTTTTATGCTACCATGAATGTTTTGCTGAGCAAGGATGTTCCAAATAAAATTATTGTTGTTTGCATCCACTGCCTGCACAGAATTTTAATGTAAAATAATCAATCACTTGAGCAGGTTCTACTGTTTCCAGTCTCTGCATAATAGAACATAACTATATCTCAAAGAATATACTGGCTTTGGAGGCGATGCAGAGAAGGTTCTTCAGGATGATTCCTGAAAATGATACAGCTAGCAATGAGGAGATAATGAGTACCTTGGGACTATACTCATTGAAGTTTGGAATGATGAGAAGTGATCTTATGGAGGCATATATCATTATGAAAGGATAGGAGCAGGGAGGTTCTTTCCACTGCAGGTAAGACTAGAACTATTCAGGTGAGTAGATTTAAGATGGGATAAGGAGGGACAGCACCTCCCATAGAGTTGTGAATATGCAGAACTTTCTGCCCAAGGAAGCAATAGAGGCTGCCTCATTGAATTTTCTAAAGACATTGATAGATTTTTAAACAGTAGAGGAATTAAAGGTTATGGGGAACAGGTGGGTAAGTGGACCTGATTCCAAGGCCAGATCTACCAGAATCTTATTGAACGGTGGAGCAGGCTCGATGGGCAGACAGTTGATATTCTTGCTCCTTTTTTTTGTTTCTGTGATGGTGTTTCCAGAGACTCATAGCTGAAAGATTATGGGTCCTGTGCTATTGGAATAAAAGCCTTGAAAAAAGTACAAGATGAATGGTGAAGAACTAACTATATAGACCTCTCTTGCTGAGCATTTAATTTTATGAGTATAATCCATAATGCAGCAAACTGATCATTCTGATCCATGAGTGGACTCTGATGCAGAATGCTTATGACCCAAAGGAGGCATTGGTTTGCAGTTTCATTCTTCAATTTCTCATGGATACATTGTGATGCAAAAAAAATTGTTTCAATTTGGTTTAGGAATAATGTTGGGAGGGCCTTTTATATGATTTAGGCTTGCCTCTCCCACTCCACCCTTCCTGATCTTATCACCTTCAACTGATCACTTTCCCAATCTTCCAACCAGTAGCTCTTAATTTATTGCCCTCAATCCCTGATCCAGGACTTCTATCATCTCCCACCTCAACCCCCCGGTACCAACCAACTGATCCCAAGTCTGATCTGTTGACCCATCTCAAACTCCGATCTTGTAAGACAACATGATTTTAACCATTAATTTCCTGCATCACATTGGATTTAGATTGACCTGCTATTTTCCTTTGCATACTCTTCGATAATTTGGCACACAGAGCATGATGTAGTCAGTATTTCCTATTGCCTTGGGACTCAGGCGTTAGTAAATTTTTAAGAGGCTCACCCACAATCAAACCAATTGCTGAGCAAAACCTGTTTACTGCATCTCTGCAGCACTGATGAATATATGATTTCATAGCTTATATGACTTGAAACTTCAGATATGCCCAATGGTAAATGAAATTCAATATTCCAAATTAAATTAACTTAGATTTGCGTTTCTACATTGATTTTTTTCTCTCAATTTATCAGATTGTGCTGACTACTACAAGGCTGACAGCTCCTTTATCATTTAGACCACGGCACTAGAAATGTATAGAGGCCCATTGTCGCAAATGCAGCTTCAAGGCTTGGCCTTTTGCTCAAATGTACTGCCTTTCTTTCCAGTGCCAGAGTTTGTTAGATTGCAGTCTCAGAAAGCAACTAAGATTTTAACTTTATTTAAAAAATGATCAATGAAATATTTATATAGTTAATAAGGAAACCACAATCAGTAGTTCTACTAAAATCCTATTGCACCTGTTGAGGTTGTGATCCTTAGTCAAGCCAGGTTGAACTCCATAACCTTTAACCTTGGGGCAAATGTTTCATGTAATGAAAAAGAGTAAGTCACTGCTGGAACAAAGACTTATTTTATATGACAAGAAGTGATAAAGCTTTGATAACATCAAGGCCTGGTATAGTTTACAGACCAAAATATCCAGTTGTCAGCTGCTTCTTTTCTTTACCTCATTATCAGCATGGATGTCTTTCATCAAGGAGACTTTTGGAGTTAAATGTGGGAAGCTACTGAGTGGAACCTCTGACCTGCCATGTTCTTATTTATATCAAAGGAGAAGTGTAGAAGCAACTGTGATCTCTGCAAGGTCTGGCTTTGCAACTATTTAGTACTTCCCCATACCTAGCCTTTCTGCTTTGCTCTCACCCAATTTACAGAGCAGCTGGTGGAGAAAAAAAAATCAACATACAAGAAATAAACGCTTTTAAGATTTAACACTGTGACCATCGCAGAAATGTTACTTCTACTTTCTATGAGATCATTTGATTGGAGTAGATAGTGGAGGGTATATGAGTGAGGGAAAAGAGTGCAAATCGTGAAAGACAATTGTTAAAGAGGGATAAGAAAGAGGAATGGAGAGAGCAGAGCAAAGTTGACATGGAGGGAGAGAGGTGAAAGAAATACAGTGAAAAAGAGAGTTGGCAGAGCAACATGTGATTAGGATTGGAGAGATTATAGCTAAGGGTTAAACCTAATCTTTCTTTAAGCAGCCTACATAACCTCTACTACTTCTATTGGCATATAGTTACAACATTATAATGTTATGCATAAAGAGCAGAGTCTTGAATGCTGTTCATTTTTGTGAAAAACTTCAGAGTGAAAAGGTAAATAAAAGGTTGAATTATGGAGAGAGAGAGAGAGAAACAGATTAAAAGTAATCAACTTGTAATGAGAATGTATATTAAGTATTTTAAGGGAAGCAAAGTGGAGAGGGAAATTGGGATAGCAAGGGACTTCCAAAGAGTACAGTTGAGTTTCGGAATGTTAGAACAAGGTTATTCCTCCATGCAGACCAATTGGCCTGTTCCACCATTTAATTGGATCAAAGCCAATTAAATTTTCTGTGCTATCCTCTTAATGCCTCAATTTTATTAGGTCCCCAAAGGCAACCAATATTAACTTGATTCTAGTCATCCTAACTCTGTGTAAAGAAATTCAAATTTATCTTGATACAAGATATGAAGCCATTGTCACTGCACATTCTTTTAAACTCAAGTAAGGAGAGGTTCAAATTATTATGGGTCACCTCCTTGATTTTGGAATCAACTCAGTGAACTGTGTGTTGCAGATCATTCCTTGGGTATAAAGACTAAAACTGAACCCAATAATTCAGTGGTGGTCTCAGCACTACACTGTAAGATTGCTTTACTGTTGTAGCAGCTATGTTCTGAAACATGCTCAATTTGGTAATGTAAGAAAGAGAGCTAATTGGTAACTAGCAAACTTCAACATTAAGTAACAGGATAACAGGATAATGACAGAGAATCTCTTTCTATTATATTACTTTGATAAAAATATAGCTAAAATGTTAGTGGCAAAGAGCATGAAAGTAGGTGGTCTTAGTAAGAGAAAAGACTTGGGAGTCGAAACTCTGCTGTGATTTTGTATAATCTTGTTCAGATGGAGTAAGTGGCTTTGGGAAGAGAAAGCAATTTAAAGGATGAAAATAATTATTTTGATCTTCCCAATTTTCATGTTGTTGGAAGTTTTGTCTTTTTGTATATGTAGTTAAAGTGGGTGAGGGAGCATAATATGTTCTGAGAAATGATTGGAAGATTAGAGAATGCACAGTAGTTAGATAAACTGAGTGGGCTGAATAGGCTGAACCTGGGTTTTAAATAGAAAGCTATTGAATATCAGTCAGATTGGGGTTAGAAGGGGCAATGAGACATCATGAGCCGGAGGTGGGAAAAGGAAGGGAAAGCAATGGTAAAAGGGCTGCTGTCTTTCTAAACCAACATTCTGGATTTACAAGGGAGAACTTAATCATAAAATGTTACAGCGTAGAAGGAGGCCATCTGATCCTCTATGATTTTGATAGGTAGTTGAAAAGTAAAATTCAGTTAGTTCTCCTCTTTACATAACCTTGAAAATTTGATTTCTTTTTGAATCTTACCAGCACACTTTTAAGTAGTACATTCCATCCCTCCACCCACTATTTCAAGCGAAGGAATTTGGAATGATTTGTATTTGCACTTATACCTCAATAAAATTTTTGACTCAAGTTATTTTGAGTTTACAAAGAAACCAGTCCACATGAGTAAATGTGGCTATTCTTTTCTCTTTTCCAATACTCATTTAAATAATCACCAGAATCTGAACGTATCCTTGGTTTCAGTGACTCGATTGATTGAACTGTGAATGCATTGGAAGGGGGAGGGGGTAATTATTGATGTCTGATGACCCTCCTTTCTGAGCAAGAAAGATTGTTATCACTGTTCAGCAATCATCACTCACCTCGGGACGAGTGGAAGTGTTTGCTGGGAGTGGTGAAACCTCGAGTTCCGTGATTGTTGACTGCAGCCACTCTGAACTGGTACCATATGTTTGGTCTCATATTTTTCAGACTAACATGTTCCTCTGTCGTCTGGGATTTTGGAAAAAGGGAAATGAAGAGCAATTACTCACTGTGGACTTCAGTGCAACAGATTTTTAAGACCCTCGGGGACCAAATTGATGAATGATGATTTTTTTTTTTTAAATTTGGTTTTGATATATCTCAAGCATACCAAAATTGAACATCAATTGCTCTTTAAAACATGACATTCTTTCATGAGAAGTTGATGAACTGGTATAACTCATTACTAAAAATTAACATATTTAGTAGATCAATCAAACTGAGACTCCTGCCATCTTAAAATACAGTATATAATATATACATAATGTACAGTATAACCCTGGTATCTGGCACCGACAGGGTTTGGTAGATCAGATAAGTAAGTTTTCTGAATGCTTGAGACTGCGTGTTGCATGAATTGAGAAATAATGGTGAGGTGTCCAATTATAAACTTCCGCAACTTTTACCCATTTATTTTCTTCAATTGTTTTGGCCAGTTGCTTGAATTCCGGATAACAGTGATTTTACTGTAAAGTATAGTGGAAACTGCAAATGATCTGCTTACTTGGCTCTGTTTCATTTCTTATTTATGTGCTGGTGCACCCAGTGGGTAGTGACAATAATATAACACTCCTAGTCATGGAATTGGAACTATTACTGACTTTAAAATTATGCATCCTCTGTTTCTTGCATAGATAGGTGGCCTGTGGAATTTAGGGCAGTATGGTTAGAGTAGCAGTTAACATAATGCGCCAGCGATGAGGACCAGGGTTCAAATTCTACGCTGTCTGTAAGGAATTTGTATGTTCTCCCTGTTGTAATGATAGAGTGCTAGTGATCCTCCTGACCACGAGAGGGAGTTGGAGACTAGCTTGTGTTGGATCAAGGATGGATGCCTGCACACAGTTGTGAATGAGTTCAATAGCTAATAAAATATAATTGTTTTAAAAGAACCCAAGTTTTTTTTATTACAATAAAAAGAAACATCACATGGTACCAGGAGTGGGTTGAACACCAGGTGTGTGTATGTGTAAGAAACACCAGGAGTGTGCAGAGTATGTATCAGTTAATAGCCTCAGAGAAATGGAAAGTGTGAAGTATCCTAATGCAGCAAATTGGACTGGAAATATCAACTATGAATGGAGTCTGTTCAATCAAAGATTCATCCTGTACCTGCAACCCATTGGACTCAAAAGCAAACTTGATGCATGGAAGATCGCACTGCTACTTACCGTGACAGGACGTCAAACACTAAAGGTTTTCAACACATTTGTTTTTGCTGAGGCAGAAGAACAGGGCAAGTTTGACAAGGTTAGGTTATTGAGATGTTTGGTGAAGACTGGTCACCAAAGAAAAATGAAATGTTCGAGAGGTACGTGCTTCACTCACGCACACACCTGCAGGGAGAGAGCTTTAATACGCTTATAAAGGACTTGAAATTAAAATCAAGAACATGCAGTTTTGGATTGCTGCAAGATTCAATGATCCATGATCAAATTGTGTTCGGGGTTATTGATAAGAAAGTGAGAGAGAGGTTGCTGCGAGATACAGAGCTTACCTTTGCTAGAGCTGTGAAGCTATGCCACAGCAGTGAATTAGATCTTCAGAATACAAAAGTTCAGTGAGAGTACAAAAGTTCAGTGAAAACGAAGGCATAGCCATAGCCACATTCTGTGTCCACACACTTAAACGAAAAAAAAATGGTAAGATATTCAAGTGCAAACAATGTGGCACTCAACATGCACAAAAGAATGCCCCATTTATGGAAAAGTCTGTAATAAGTGCAAAGGGCAGAATCACTATGCAAATCAATGTTTTTCCAAAGAGAAATAAAACAGTAGTGAAACTATACACATAATAGAAGAAACTGCTCTCAGTGATGCATCTTTCATTGGCATGGTAGTGCAGGAAGATTATAAACCAATAGACACTGAACAGCCAAGCGTTCAGAGTCATTGCAAACAAATGGAACAAATATTTCTTTCAAGCTAGACACAGGTGAAAAGGTCAATTGTATCTGTGAGTACGACATTAGGTCAATGGAGGTAAAGCCATATATCCATACAAATCCTGTGCAGCTCAAAGCCTACAATGGACAGAGCATCAACACAAAGGGTACATGTAAACTCAAGGTGAAAGTTAAAGATAAAGAGCACCACCTCAGGGTCACAGTAGTCCTGGATGGACATGAATCACTGCTCGGTCACAAAGCATGTGAAAACTTAAGCCTGGTCAAGTGGGTGTACACACCAGGGAAACCTATTGCATCAGCTAATGTGTTATTCAGGGCAACCACGCAAAGTGAAGCACACACAATGAGAGTTCCACAAAGACAGATGTGAATCTCATCACTAAACCTCTTCCTATATCTGACATGAAATCCAACCAGATCACAGCTGAAACAGAAAAGGACACAGTTCTACCGAAGGTATCAAGGATCTGAATGAAGGATGGCCTAGAGGTGAATGTCAGCCATACTACATCATCAGAGCTGTGCTGAGTGTTGTCAATGGGCTTCTACTCAGACAGAGCAGAATTATCTTTCCTCAATCACTGTGACAAGAGATGCTGAAAAGGGTGCATGGGGGCATTTTCGAATGGAAAAATGCAAGAAGAGAGCCAGAACTGCTGTTTATTGGCCAGGATAGTTTCTAACTGTAAGACTTGTTTGAAACATCATGCAAAGCAGAACAATGAACCCATGATAATAATGGATTTATCAGCAGAACCATGGCAGAAAGTTGGGGTTGATCTGTTCCACATGAATGGTTATTGATTATCTATTGAACTATCTGAAGATTGTGCTGGTTCCTAATATGTCTCCTGCTTGTGTTATCAAATAAACAAAATTAATCTTTGCAAGACATGGAATTCCTCAAATTGTCTACAGTGACAATGAACCATGCTACAGTTGAAGAGAATTCCATAACTTTGCAGAAGAGTATGATTTTTGACATGTGATTTCAAGTCCTCTGCATCCACAGTCAAATGGTAAAGCAGAGAAAGGAGTTACAGAGTTACAGAGCAATTGCAATTGATTGCTCAACTTTAGGCTCCTGTACCTTTTTTCCTCTCAATGGTAGCAGAGTGAAGAGGGCATGACCTGGGTGGTGGGGGTCTTTGAGGGTAGAGGCTGCATTTTTAAGACACCACCTCATGCCCTCTTTGGAGTGATCTGGTGCCTTTGATGTTGCAGATCAAGTGAACAACCCTCTGGAGTTTATTCTTGACTTAAGGGTTGGCAACTCAATACCAGGCAGTGATGCAACCATTTGTGATTCTGCCAACAACTGATGTCATCAGCAAACATAGATAGCATTGGAATTGTGCCTGGTCACACAGTTATCGGTGTATAATGAGTAGAGCTGTGGGCTAAGCATGCATCCTTGGAGTGCGCCTGTGTTGATAATCAATGAGGAGGAGTCGTTGTTTCCAATTTATACTGACTGTGGTCTTCCGATGAGAAAGTCTAGGATCCAGTTATACAGTAGAGTACAGAGGCTTAGAGTTTCTTGTCTTAAGAGTTGATGACTCAATATCAGGCAGTGATGCAACCTGTAGAAGTTTACAAAAGTCTTTGGTCACATAATGAATCTCCTCAGACACTTCACAAAGTATAGCCACTGGCGTGCCTTCTTTGTGATTGCATCAATGTGGAAGCTCCAGGACAGATGTTAGCATCCAGGAATTTGAAGTTCTTTATCCTCTCCACTACTGAGCCCTTGATGAGGACTGGGTCATGTTCCCTTAACTTCCTCCTGAAGACCATCCTTGGTTTTGCTGACAGTTGAGTGCAAGGTTGTTGTCATTACACCATTCAACAAGTTGATATAGACTTCCTCCTATACACTTCCTCATTGCCATTTGTGATTCTGTGACAGCTGTGGTCTCATCGGCATACTTGTAGATAGCATTGGAATTGTGCCTGGTCACACAGTCATCGGTGTATAATGGGTGGAGCTGTGGGCTAAGCATACATCCTTGGAGTGCGCCTGTGTTGATAATCCACGAGGAGGAGACGTTGTTTCCAATTTATACTGACTGTGGTCTTCCGATGAGAAAGTCTAGGATCCAGTTACACAGTAGAGTACAGAGGCTTAGAGTTTGTAGCTTCTTGATCAGTACAGAGGAAATAGTGGTATTGAAGGCCAAGCTGTAGTCAATTAAGAGCAGCAGTATATGAATTGCTGTTTTGAAGGTGATCCAGAGCTGAGCATAGAGCCAGCGATATTGCATCTGCTGTGGAGTGATTGTGACGATAGGCGAATTGCAGTGGGTCCAGATCTTTGCTCAGGTATGTGTTAATCCTGGCCATGACCAACCTCTCAAAGCATTTCATCATAGTCGATGTTAGTGCTACTGGGCAATAGTCGTTGAGGCAGCTCACACTACTCTTCTTGGGCACCGGGATAATTGATGCCCTTTTGAAGCAGTTGGGAACCTCTGACTGCAGCAATGAGAGGATGAAAATGTCCATGAACACTTTGGTTAGTTGGTTGGTGCAGATTTTCAGTACCGTCCATGTACGCCACCAGGGCCTGACACTTTGCAAGGGTTCACCCTCTTGAATGATGTTCTGTGTCACCCTCAGAGACAGATCACTCATTGTCTCACCTCCTTTGTAAGTAATTCTGAGCATCAGCTTAAAAATCTGAGTTTCAACACAGGACCTCTAAGATTGAACTGACTTTCCAGAATGGTGCTAAGCTGTAATTGTTTGGGTAACACACACACACATGCAGTTGGGGGTTAAGTTTAGATAAAATAATTAAGGTAATAAATTTCTAATTATTAATGAATATATTATTTTTAAAAATAACACTCTTGGTGAATTTCTATTGCTGCTGGTCTGCGACATAACACTGACCACTAGAGAGAGTCAGAGACTAGTTTGTTGCAGCTCGTGTTGGATTCAAGATGGATGCCTCCACATGGTTGTGAATGAGTTCTATACATTATAACTATAGTTTTTTTAGTAAAAGAAACCAAGTTTTTTTATTACAATAAAAAGAAACATCACACGAGTGTGTGCAAGGGTTTTTCCCCAGGGGATCCAGTTTCCTCCCACTGTTCATAATGTACAGGAATTGAATTTGTAGCTCAATTGGGGAGCATGGGCTCCTGGGCTGAAAGGGTTGCATGTCTATATTGATTTTAGTTTTTTCAACAAAATGACTTTAAGTTAGATGATTTGTGAAGCATGCCTCATATAATAAACTTACATAAGCAACTGTATCCCATTTGCTGGCATCATCTTCACTAGGATACATTCCTGAATTCCATCTTCTCTGCAGTATATAAAATACTGGTTCCATCGTAACATTAAATCTGGACATCCATCTAACTGAGAACTTTCCGTTTTTGCCTTCAGTAAAACTCATTTCTTTCCTGGGCTTCAAGGGGACACCTGAAAAGCAAAGAAAGAACTTTTCAAGCACAGGTTGCTTGATTTTGATTCCTGTTTCGTAGACTCCAGTGGAATAGGAGGCACAGCTATCTTTGTTTGTAGCTTCACTATGAGTGAATTTGTAGTGAAATTGCATTCATGGAAAAATATGATGAGATTTGATACGAATTATTGAGAAAGAGAGACACAAATTTCAAAAGTTTTTTTTTTAGGTATTTTTGATGTCAATGGAAGATAGGGTTAGTGCAGTAAAATGATGTTGAGGTAAAAGACCAGTCATGTCCTTCTTGAATGGTGGAGCTGACACAAGGTTAAATGGCAAATTCTTTCTTATATTTCCTGTGTAAAATAGCACATGTACTCATACACAAACATGATAAAACATTCAAAGACGTATCAAGTGTGGGGGTCAATTGGGTGTAATTGGGCAGCATGGGCTTGTGGGCCGAAAGGGCCTTTAACTGTGCTAAACGAGCCTGCAGCTGACGTGGACATTTACCCCCTCCATAAATCTTCGTCCGCGAAGCCAAGCCAAAGAAGAGAAGATATCTAAATTCTAAAAAAAAGATTTATTTTTCATTTAAAAAAAATAGCATAATAAAAATGCTTAGTAAATAAAAGTGAATCTAACAGTATTTTATTCTCAAGTGCTGTTCCTTTACAAAGGAACGGTTATACACTTAGGATATGTGCACTGAAATTCTCCAGAAACTTCCATTAGAAAAGAAACAGGAGATGTATACTAAGACATGCAAAAAAAAATTGTTCTTATACATGTGATGGAGAAATTGAGTTAAAACTGTCAAATACCAATTTCTCCAAAAAAAGATATTATCCAGCAAAGACCATTATATGGCCTCTGTAATAATGACAGAGCAATGAAGCATTATGCATAATTCTATCCTGACAGGATCTTTATAGATGCTTTTAATTAATGAGAGAGACACGTTATTTGAAATTTGAGACATTTAGGAGGTGTGAGAATATATTAAAGGAGTCTTATGCAAGTTTGTTCAGAGAAGTATCAGGGGCCATATTGCTTGCCATCTGGTTTCCCTCAAACGAGCTGCTGGTTTTATGGGAAAATGTCATGGGGAAGTGAATGCGTATGTATCTTGATGCATCAGTGTTATTCATCAATCCCATGTGACTGCCTGAGAAGAAAAAGTTAGCACACCATATTTAAAATTTGACAGTGCAAATCTCCTGGGCCTCCATTAAAAAAAGAACATGGCCTGGAACATCCTGGAGATTTTCTATCATTAAGTTAATGGAAAGAAATTTGTGAAGGGTCATTTTCAGATGTGCAATTTGACCGGCACTCTTTGTGATTAAAAATACTGGACCTAATAATCCTAGGTTCAGCCTCCCAAATTTTCCCAATTATGATGAGGAACCTAATCTAAAATAAATTAAGGATATCTCAGTTATGAATGCTGCCTGGGGAACAACATGACTGCAGAAAGTCTAAAAGCATAATCACCACTTTTGAATTGTAAACTTGGTGAAATAACAATTTGAAGAGTCAATTTTCTCTATTATTTTGCTAGAATACATTAAGAATAAAGGGAAAACTGGATTGCTACATTTTTGACACAAGTAGAATTTTCAGCTATCAAAGGAGTTTGAGGAGATTTGGTATGTCACCAAAGGCTCAAAAATTTCTACAGGTGCACCATGGAGAGTATTCTGGCTGGCACAGAAGGTGTCAACACTCAGGACAAGAAAAAATCCAGAGTTGTTAACTCAGCTTGCAATGTCATGGGCATCAGAATCGAGGACATCTACAAGAGGTGGCGTCTTAAAAAAAAGCAGCCTCTATCCTCAAGGACCCCCACCACCAGGCCATGCTACCATTGGGAAAAAAGATACAAGAGCCTGAAGACGAGTAATCAGAAGGACAGCTTCTTTCCCTCTACCATCAAATGAATCACGTCATTTTCATTTTCTAGCACTATTTTTATTTATTTTGTAAGGTGGTTTATATAAATAGTTGCACTGTGACGCTGTCGCAAAACAAGGAATTTCACGACATGTTCATGGCAATAAATTCTGATTTCATCAGTGGAGAGTTTGGGCTCCCTTTCCTGTGCTCTAAAAGCAGTTGGATACTGTCATCCATAGTCCCATTTTTCTGGAATAGTCACAAACATGTGATTTAAAAAAAAACAGAAAATGTCAACTATAACTTTTAAGAAAGGGGTAAGCAATGGAAGTGAATGATTGAGCTAAAGACTTGTGAAACATGACAGAAACATGCCATGGTTCATAAATTCTGCACCAATGGATTTCTCGATGTGCCACCTGACCTAATTGCGCCCTTTTTTTGCTATTCATACCCTTAAATATTATGCATACCCTGTAAAAGGTGTTTTTTTCTCTCTCTAATTATATATAATATATATTTTTTTAAACAAATAATTGCTCCAATTGTTTTCCAAGGAAGGGTATTTTGAGTCTAAGTTTTGGTAATGTTTTCCAAATCATCTACAATTGATATCTATCATCAATCATTTTCCAAATCATTCCAACTCATTTGCATTTTTGTTAAAAAATACTATATTGAGTATTAAATGCATATCCAGCATACAGTCTCCATAATCTAATGGAAGGTGCTTACAAATAATATATTTGAATTGAAATAAATACTCTGAATCATATAGCTCCCAAAATAAAGAAAAACACAACAATGAATTTAGGGCAACGACTTTTTGTCAAAACTAGTGTCCTTACCTTTGAACAGATTTGTCGGTGCTTGGCAAGTTTGACCACAACCATTATAACAACACTTCCTGATATTCGGGCATTCAGTATCTGTGTTGCAACTTTGGATACAAGCTGCAGCAAACCCTGAGGCCTTCTGGGGTGCTGGACAGTTACCTTGCTTCACTGTTTGAATGGACTTCAAAAACTCACAGCTGGTCAAGCATTCATGGTGCTTCTATAACACATAAATAAGATGCAATCTACTGAATTAGAAAAAAAACCCAATAAACATGTATCCAAAATCAATCACTTTGTTACTGCATCAAAAATAAAACATAATTTTTTTTCCAGCATGTGGCATGAACTCAGGGAGATTGCAAGACATAAAACAGAGGCTTTCAATGACCTGCTTAAATGCAATTTTCATATGGTTCACTCATTTGCCAGTGGATCAGCTTTATGGATTCATAGAAACAAACCTTTACTTCTAAAGGTAGGTTGCTTCAAGTGATACTTACAGGGGTCCTATCTGAGCTTGATCCACTCTGCCAAGAGTAGAACTGTACACCAGTTTAAGATAGATGGCTTTAAGTTAAAAATGTTAGTAAGTTTACATTGAAATCAACCTCTCTATTCAAGCTTTACCATGACTGAATCCCAACCCACCAACTATCCAAATGTGACCATGACACCCCTTCACTCTCTCAGTGCAATCCTACTGATTGCCTCACCTGATCCTGATTCCCCTTTAATTGACACCTCAGAACCCCTCTCCTTAACTGATAATAGACTCCATGACAATGAAACAAATGTGGTAAATGTTTTTGCACTTGTTAAATGTACAAGGAATGCTATATTGTTCACAAAGCATTTGCTGACCTGCAACACACTTCATGTTTTATTTTATCAATTTCTACTGTTACATGGCAGACCAGCAGCAATAGAAATTCACCAAGAAACTGTTATTGCTTTTATTTTAAAACAATATATTCGTTAATAACTATCAATAAAACAACACCTTAATTAACTTAACCCCAACTATGCACGGATATACTTCTGAGTGTGTGTGTGTGTGTGTGTGTGTGTGAGAGAGAGAGAGAGATACCCAAACCATTACAGCTTAAGCAAAATTCTGGGAAGTCAGTCCAAAGTTCAGTCTTAGAAATCCTGTGTTGGAATGAAGGCTCTTTAACTGATTCACCAAAGTAATCGCAAAGGAAGTGGGAGAGACTGAGTGACTGAACTTCTGAAAACTCATGAATCCTTGTTGAGTTGCTTGCTGAAAAATATCCTTTCAGGAAAACTGTTGGCACAACTCCCCTTTTCCTTGCATAGGGGAAATGAAATGTATGGCTTCCATTATGATTACAAAAACCCTAGAATGGGTCAGTCAAAGCGACTTTTCTTTTGGTCATGGTGTGGTTGAATAAGTCCCCTTCAAAATGACCTTTCCTTTGATCATGGTGGGGTTCAATAATTGCCCTGACATGAAGAATCAGCCAAATTGTCCATTTCACACAGAGTCACTCCAGCAGTGGGTTCATGAGATGGCTGCTGACCACAAAGTGTGCTGTTCCTTTAAATGCTTCTCTCACATGTCTCTCTCCCTACCTGTCCCTGGATAAAGCAACAAATGTTCTCTCACTTCCTCTAGAGTAAAGGTCTCCAGTGTGGTCAATATCAACCCCCAGGGGTCGATGGAACCATCCAGGGGGTCGATAAATGCTCAGGGGTTGAAAGCGGAGGTGATAACACTGGGGGAGAGGAGGGGTTGATTTAAAGTAGCACCTCCCCCACCTCGGGTCCAGCTCAGCCGCCACCACCCCCTCCCCCCCCCCCAATGGCTTACATGCCATGAACCTTTGTGCGCTGCCGTCACGCTTCCTCCTCATCATCATGTGCCAGCAGCACTTTGAGCATTTCTGTCACATTTCTCCCTCATTGCACATTTGCTAGCTGGCTACTCATGGCCTGTAGATCCTGGACGCTGCATTTAACATTCTTCCCCTTAATTTGTTCTCTATTTGAGGGTGTAGGGCCTACACCCCCAAATGGAGGACAAATTAACGTCCAGCTCAAGGTGGTGCCAGATGACGAAAAGAGGGCTTAAAAGCTGGACCATCTGGCCTAAAACTGAATGTCTGGCCACCCTACCCAGGGCCATCCTACCCAGCACCCCTCCATCCAGACCCCCCTTCCAGAATTTCCCCCCCCAGTCCAACACCCCCACCCCAGTCCAGTCCCCTGCTTCCCCAGTCTAGCCCCTCCCCTGGTCTAGCCCTCGCTGAGATTCCATGCCCGGGGCTCGATGAGGGACCACATAGACCCCTGAAGGGGTCAATGGTCTAAAAGGTTTGGGGACCCCTGCTCCAGAGGATAAACTTTGGGCATAGTCTGTACCTGATTTTTGCCACTCAGTTCTCTCCACAGTTATGAAAGGTCACAGCCGCTACTAGTCCTTGAAGTGACAGTCACTAAATGAAACGAGAGCTCGTAATACTACTCTATTAAGTTGACATATCACCAGAGACTATCAGGATTGTCGTCGCAGATGCTCAAGGTCAGGGGTTTCTCAATTATTTTGAGTTGATAATTCCTGAAAATAATAACATACTTAAATAACTTTTATTCTAAAATTTTCAAATTAATTAGCTGGAAAAGATAAAAATGTTTGGAAGTAAAAAGACCACTTCTCAAGAATAGAAAAGCTAAAGGAGCATATGATAATTTATTTGGAGATACAAGTACTTAAGTATTCTAAAGCATGAAGCCATTCAGCTAACTTGGTCCTGTACAAAATGGCTTGTGGAGCACTGTTGAAAGACAGTTGAAAATTTAAATTGTTCTGAATGCAAATTTCTTAAAGCAGATCTATAATAGTTGAACAATTAGCAATAGATTGTGAAATAAAGGACCTGGTAACAAAAGAGTATTGAAAATGAGGAAAGAAACAGACTAGGGGCAAGAGAAAACTATTTTTGTACAATTATTTTTGAGGGATGGGGAGAGATAGAGAAAAAAATATAGCGCTACACAAGACTGTTCTTTCGTTGCATCATGTCTCTTCCTATTGCAATCCTTGGTGACCAATGAAAGCATTGTAATTAGAAACAAATTTTGAGGGTTTGAAAGTCACCTAATCATGATCAAATATATTATTTTTATAAAGCTTACTGCATGTGATTGCCACACAATAATTATGGCTTGCAAGCAAATCCAGGTGAGACAATGTCTGAATTGTCACGGATTTTCTTTTCTTGCCCAATGTGAACATATTAGCTGGAGTTTATTTTTCACTACAACGAACGATCCCAAAATTCAGACACATCCATTACGAGAAACTGTTTGGAAATTTACAATATGCAGCCATTTTAAATAGCTCAGAGGCTTTGTTGAAATATTTTCATTTTGATCAGCCAATGTTGTAGCTACCCTGGATGGCTTTGTAAATTTACAATGATTAGGGGCATGATTAGACTAAATAATTAGATCATGGAAGAAGTACATTCGAAAGATTGCATTTAGGGAAATTATAAAATATAGCCTGGGTGTGTCGTTTCCTGATCCATCACTAAACAAAGCACAGTTTTGATCAGGCGAGTTTAAATTGGTGAGGTAGAACTTCAAAGAGAGGAAAGCATAGCACAAACAAGGTTACAGTCACTTTAAAGAGGATGATGGAGAAAAGCTAAATGTAAAGGTGAGCACCTGTGATAAATGTTAAATGAAATAATCTGAGTTCAAAGAGAATAAACGTAAAGTAATAACACAGAGGAACACCTGAGTAAAGTTAAACCATGAAAGGGAACAAACAGGAAGAATATAAGAAAGAAAAGGCATCAATCCAAAATCAAAGAGGGACATCAAGGATGTTAAAGACAGCTATATAATCTTTTAAAGTCTGAAAATCCTTCTCAGGTCATTTAGGATAAGAAATCTGCTGTTCATATTTGGTGTGGCTCAAGAGTTCCATTTAATCAAGAATAATGTAGTTGACTCTTAAATGGCTTTTGAAATGCCCTGGAAAGTCACTCAGTGGAAAGGAGGGGGGGGGGGGGTGGGGGGTGACAGGAAGGGGAAGGGGGAGGGAAGGGGGAGAAGACAGTCGTGGGAGGAGAGAAAGGGGAAGGGGGATAAGGAGGGGAATGGAAGGAAGAGATCACTCCCAAAATGGGGTACAAATGCTATAGATGTGACAGAAGCTGAGGTAAGAGAGCAGGAGGAGTTGCACTTACAGAGAATATTCTTGGGGGAATGTCTAGTAAGGCTACAAGGATAAAATGAAGGAATAGAAGGGGATGATGACATTTATGGAACTGCACTAAAAGCCCCTCAGTAACTAGCAAGAATTAGAGAAGCAAATATGTGGGGTGATTGGCGATAGCTGTCGGAATAAAACATTTGTAATAATAAATGATTTTAACTTCTCTAATATTGGGGCTGTCAGAGTAAAAAAAGGATTAGAATTAGGGAGCAGAATTTGTTGATTGTGCCCAGGAATGGTTTTGCAAGCAATCCTATAAAAGAGAAGGCAATACTTGACCTCCTCTTGGGCAAGTTTATGATTTGTCACTGGGGAGTATTCTTGGACCCATGACCATATTATTAGTTTAAAAATAGTTATAAAAGAAAAAGGTAATTGCTGGAGGGTCTTAACCTTTATTTCCCTCCACAGATGCTACCTGACTTGCTTTGTTCCTCCAGGAACTCTGTTTTTTGCTTGGTGAAGAAAGCATATGGCATGCCCTTCATCAGACAGGGCATTAATTACAGGTGCTGTGACACCATGTTACAGATGTGCAGGATGTTGGTGAGATCATAATTGGAATATTGTGTGCAGTTCTGGTCAGAATGCAATAGAAAATATGATTAACCCATGGGGAGTGAAGGAAATTCACAAAGATGTAGCTGGTGTGATGTAACACTATTGGTAGGACATTGAGCAGGCTGATGACATCATGGGGCAAGACTTCCAGATCTTGAAGAGAGAGGCTCAGGACTAGTAGGGAAAAGCCTGTGTATGTAGGTATTCACTAAGTGTATGGTAGGCCTGGAAAGAGTTGACTACCACATGGACAATATCTTCATTTGCGGGACCACAAATGCGAGGGTCCATGCAGACCTAGAATGAGCAGAAAAGGCAGGGGTCACTCTCAACATGGTGAAGTGTGAGTTTGGAAGGAGGCAGATGAAATTTCTGGGGTACATTATCTCAGCAGATGGCATGAGACTAGACCTAGACAAGAGAAGAGCTGTGCAGGACATGAAGGAGCTGACAAGCTCAGAAGTTTCCTCAGTACGGTGAATCAACTAGGGAAGTTCATATCAAACCTGGCTGAAAAGGACAAACCACTGAGAGACTTGTTGTCCAAGAAAAACCAGTGGAGCTGAGGACATGGGCAACAGAGGACAATTAGTAACCTCAAACGTGAGCTATCATCCACACCAGTATTTAAGTTGTATGATCCAAATAGACAACTGAGAATATCAGCTGATGCTGCATCATATAGACTTGGAGCAGTATTACTACAGAAGGATGGAGATAATTGGTCACCAGTCGCTTATGCTTCCAGATTGCTAACAGAAACAGAGCAATGGTATGCACAGGTGGAAAAAGATGTGTCGTTACTGACTTGGGCTTGCGAGAAATTCAATGATTTTGTTTTGGGACTACAGTTCGAGTTGGAGATGGACCACAAACTACTTGTGAGTCTGCTAGGTGGGCAAGTGCTGTATTCACTGCTGCCACAGATACAGAGGTTCAGGATGAGGCTGATGAGATTCTCACATGCTCTCACACACACATGGGAAGAACCTTACTGCGGATACACTCACTTGCTCCTCACTACAAGATGGAACCACGTGTGCTGACAAAGACCTCGTGGAGGACACCAATATTTACACCGAGACGGTGTTAGAAAACCTCTCAACAAGCGACAGAAATCAGTCAAACACTACTGGCAAGAGAGGGCCGTTCTGAGTGTGCACAATGGACTGCGGAACAAGGTACTTGAGAAAATACATGAGGGTCACCAGGGGGTTGTAAAGTACCAGGAACATGCTAATTCAACAGTGTGGTGGCCAGGTCTCAATAATCAAATAAGCAAGATTGTCTTGAGGTGCAGAGAGTGCATCCAGGAAAGGACAAATGTAAGAGAACCGCTGATGCTGAGTAAATTCCCTGACAGCCAAGGCAAAAACTTGGGGCAGACTTATTCAGTCTTGAAGAGATCACATACTTATTAGAGGTGGATAGATTCTCTAGATTCATAGAAATAGCACAACTCAGTCTGACACGAACTACCGATGTAATTGTTCATCTAAAATCGATATTTGCATGGCATGGCATTCCAGAGACGTTAGTAAGCGACAATGGTTTACAATTCTCTGGACAAAACATGAAAACCTTTGCAGCGGATTACAGATTTGAGCATGTGACCAGTAGCACTAAGTATCTACAAAGCAATGGTGAGGCAGAGCGAGCAGTACAAACAATGAAGAACCTGCTCAAGAAAGCAAAAGACCCTTACTGTGCACTATTGGTGTACAGAGCCACACTGCTGAGCAACGGCTACAGTTCAGGCCAATTGCTAATGGGACGATGGCTTTGCACGACTCTACCAACCTTTCCAGAGAGGTTGCAGCCAGAACTCCCAGACCTACTACAACTCCAGAATGAGGAGAGGGAGAAGAGGTGTAAGAATGCAAAGCGGTATAACGAGAGACACAGAACGAGCGACCTGGAAAAGCTGGCACCAGGTAACTGTAGCGGTTGAAGCCACAGAAAAGGGGGCTTTGAAAGCAAAGGGGAATGTGGTGTAACACTATTGGTGGGACATCAAGCAGGCCGATGACATCACGGGGTGGGACTTGCGCATCTTGGAGAGAGAGGCTCAGGACTTGCAGCAAAAAGCCTGTGCATATAGATATTCGCTAAGTGTATGGTAAAATAAAACAAGCTAAGAACGTGATTCCAGGCTCAAGGTCATTTTTATAACTATCTTGTCTGAACCCAACACACAGCTGGGACTAATAGACTTGGGTTCTGAGGAGAGATTGGAAAGATTTGGAATGATTTTCATGGACCCAGAAACTGAGGGATGTCTTATAAAATGGTTTATAAAATCACAAGGGGCAGAGGCAAGATGGAGTGTCAGTCATTTTCTCAGGGCAAGGGAGCCTAAAGCTAGAGGTTAGCTTTATGGTGAGAAGGGAAAGATTTAAAGGGTCTGACAGGTTTTTCCACACAGAGTGTGTGGGTATATAGAATAAGCTGTTATATTAAGTGGCAAAGATGGGTACAAATACAATATTTAAAATAAATTTGGATAGGTTCATGAATAGGAAAGGTTTAGAGCAGACATTCTCAACAGGGGTCACTGCATATTTATGTAAAAGCCTTGTTTTCTTTTCACCTCATGTTACAAACTTTTTTTATGTAATTGGTAGGAGACACCAAAACTTGACTGTTTCACAGGGGAGACCCAACAATTTTGAGCAGAGTATTCAGGGGCTCATAGATTAAAAAAAAAGTTGAGAATGGCTGGTTTAGAGGGATATGGCCAAATGCAGGCAAAAGAGAATAGTTGAGGAAGGCATCTTGTTGAGCATGGGTGAGTTAGTCCAAAGGACCTGCTTCCATGCTGTAAAACTCAGTAACTCTAAAACATGCAAGTTAGGTGGCTTAAAAAAAAATCTGTATATGGGGTACATGATAAAGTTGAGTGAATGCAATTAAAATTCATAGAAGTTAAATGGGGATGAGGGGGACTTCACTATTTCAGTGTATTGATGTATTGAAAGGAAGAAATCATATTTATCTTCCGATAAACTAGTAGACACTTTAATTAGTGTTTCAACTAGAGGAATTGTTTGAGTGAACTGGCGTAGACTTGAAGGGCCAAGATGGCCTGTTTCCATGCCATAAACTGTTATATGGTTATATGTTATGTAACGTATGAGCGAATTTAACAAAAGTCTAAGTAAATCAAAGAAGATTTTTGTGTTAAACAGCTGATGTTGGTAGATTAGAGATTTTAATTTTTAATTTAGATATATGAGAAACAAAATTACATGCAGATATTTAAAAAGAGAATTGAAAATAAAATAAAAAGGTATATTCAACATATGCATCTCTTCTTTTGATTTAATGACCTTTGCAAGCTAACTCCCAGTGAGGATGTTGTGATTCGGTAACTGGAATGTTGATGAAGGCAAATAGTTCTCCTTTCTCCCCACTTTCTTGACACAGCGAGTGACATCATGCGCCCTACCAATCTGGTAGATTGATATTCTGTTTTATACTTTTATGACCTTGTGAACACTGGCCACCATGCACCATCCAAAACAAAATCTTTTCAGACTGCAGTTTGAAAACCTATGAATAAAGAAATTCAAAGAAACTGTTGTAAAGCAACTTAACAGATTAATCAAAAGCAAGTGGAGATGTCTAATGTGACCTTCACCTCCCTGGTGTCGGTAAATAGTTGTTTTAGGTTTAGCACGTTGCATAGTGACCTACAGTTGACCATTCTTCTTGACTATTTCTGACCTGGCTTTGACTTAAGGGAATGTGTTGTTCTCATTGTAAACACTTGACTTGAATTAAATGTAAAGTGGCCTCAGAATACAAAATTGTCTTAAGATATGAGAAACATTTGTACACATTCCAGTTATTGGTTGCCAAGAATACAGAATGCCATCAGTATGCTTGTGTAGTAGTAAATTTTCTGTACTTGCACAATTAATGTGCATTCATTAGCAAATTAAAAAGGAAGAAGAATGTCTGGATTTGGTAACTGCTCACAATATGTCCCCTGTGAATAAAGCTGTTAACAGGCAATTTATGAACTGTATTCAACTCTCATTTGGTCTTGGATGATGTTAAAAAATGTTGGCCTGGTGGTTTGTTCCCACTGCTCCAGAAAGGTGCTCTGCATATACAGTTACACTAAACTTTGAAAACCCATTATCAGACTATTTTGAAATCCTTGTGGTTAGACATTAAGTCATCAGACTAGCTTGCTTGAATAGTAGGCTGGCTCCTTCATTGTCCACCTCCGTACAAGCAAATAATCTGATTTCCCCAATTTCTCTCCCTACCCTGCTCTATCTCTACCTGCTTTATCTGTCTCCATCTATGCCCCAATCTTTCATCTTTCTTTCCTTCCACCTTATCTTCTCTATTTTACCTACATCAACTTCTTCCCCCATCATTCTTTTACTCCCACTTTAGTCCATTATTATCCGCTAATCATTTAAAGGTAGCATACTAGCCACCATTTTGGATAACGCAAAATTTAATGTACCTTCTCAGATTTCCTTGAGAAAGTAAGCATTACTGTTTTGCTAAGGGGTATAGTTCCTCCTTGAACTGAATGCAGTTTTTATTTTCTATTTCAAGGGCCACAGAAGGCCAAAGAATATAAAATGAAACAAAAATATAGATGAATGTTACAAGCATTGAACATTTTTTATTTTCTTTTTGTAATGAACTGGGTGTTGTCAGCATCTGAATGGTCAGTTACATCTTCAAAGCAAACAGAATGCATTGAACATTATCTCTCAAAAGTTCTCCTACCTCACACTTTTGCTGGCATTGTTTTTCATTGGTATTCCACAACTCCTTGCAAGGTTGTAGACACTGTGATAAAGGAAAACAAACTTAGTGCATACTCATTAGTTTTACCACTCTGAATCCCCCCAAATCATTTAGCATCTTTTTCTTCTGCCCCTCACCTAATTCACATGATTAATTTATTGAAACATGATCATATCTTCCTGAAGAAGAGCTCAAACCTGAAACTTTGATTCTTTTGAATTTTCGTGGATGTTGTTTGAACTGCTGAGTTCCTCCAGCCCTTTAGTGTACTGCACTAGACACCAGAATCTGCAGATTTTCTTGTTTGTGCTTATGAAAACGCCAGATGCACGCACCTTATCTCACCCAGGAACTCCATGCTGAAGTAATGCATGCCATTACCCAAGTCTAACAATCTTCCTGTTTGTCAAAATCAAAATAAGCGGTTTACATTAAATTCTGCATATTTCCTGTACAATCATGCAAATCAGATGAAAGATGCTTATGAACAAATCAAGAATCAAATATTTGGAAGAATGAGGCATGAGTGAGAGAGTGTCTTGGCACTTTTGTGGAAACCATTGGCATGCTCACGGATTCCATTCTCCAGTCTTTAAACATTTCTGTCAACCTCATTTTTCACATGTTCGGAGTGCTTTCTGATCTGAAGTTTAACATTTACAATATTTTTTGAGGAATTGAATGACTGAACTTGTTTGGTGTAAACAATCATTTGAACTATTTTTTTAAAGTTGTATTATCAAAGCAGACCATCTGCCACATATCTTTATAGAAGGTAGTTCATCTGAGGACCCTAAATAAATCAGCTTATTGAAAAGAAAATGAAATGCAATGTAAATAAAATTTTTAAAAATCCTTCGGGCCTTTGGACTAAACCAGAGGCGAATATAATTTAACACCATTCTTAAGATGAAAGAAAATTTTTATGGATTTCTTGCACTAACTTGTATTGGCCAATTCTATTATTATTTGTGCTTGATATAAATCTTGTGCAAGTAAATAATAAGATTTTTTGATGGCAGTTTTAGACAAAGATCAATAGAGACATAAAATTTGTTCAATCATCTAACAGCCCTGTTAAATCTTCACTCATCCTTCATGTCAGTTGCTTCAAGCTGAGGATGGTGAAACTAGAGAAATGTAGAATCTCAATGACCTAACCTTTGCAAACACCAACTCAAGGCACATTTTGGAAAATTAGGCTGTTTTAAACTGTAACAGGGTGGGGGGTATCAGTTGCTTCATGATGGCTTTTTCTGATCTGGCCCTGGAAATTTTCAAGCAACTGCCAGTGTGCAAACTTTGCTCAACAACAACAATTAACCCCCAATTGACCTCCAGATGTCATATATAGGCATCAGTAAAATTATTTTACCTTAAAGAAATAGGCTATGTGAACTGTGACTGCAGCTCATTGGTGTAATAAATTGTACATTACACAATATAACACATTTTATTAAAAAATATTTATTGTTGAAATTTCCATGATTTAACATCACATGTGTACCATACACAAAGTCCTGAATTTAATACATGTTCCTGATCCTTCAAACATTTTTATGAGTTTGAAAAAAAAGAAAAAATCTATTAATTTCCTTCTTAACTTTATTAGTTTGCTTCTCCCAAGTACTGAATCCTGGGATATATGCACCAACACCAATTTAAAGAAACTGACTTAAAAAATCTACTAATTCAACACTAACATGTAGATTCCAAGTTTGTGCACTTTAAAGCTGAGCTGCAGCGTAAATCTCCACAAAGCTCACAAATTTTGGGAGTTTCAGTGATGCAGTTTGAACCACCTCTGTGCCAACTTCAAAGAATACTGAATTTAAATAAAGATATGCTCAGTCACTCAACAAATCATTACTAATTTATTAGACTTGTATTTCAGTAGAACTTTGCACCCAGCAACTTTAATCACAGTTGCTTTTCCAATGGACATTTTCAATATCTGTAAGGTCATTAAACATTTTTTAGTGAGAAGTTTGAAGAATATTTAGAAAGCAGATCACACCTAATCACCAAGATATTATGATGCTGCTTTTGGTAATTTGCAGCTGTCACTGAAAATATTCAAGATAACTACACAAATTCAAAGTACAGTATTCACTTCAGCCTCACATTTAAAATAAATGGAAAAGAATGAATTAAAATAGGTTATCAAATGATTTGCCAAAATGTTTAGTTCAGCGCTCTTATCCAGGAGTACCAAACACCAGTTCACAAGTAAGGTCACATAGGTTTTAGCCACCTTGGTAGCAATAAGAATGTCCACAATTTGAAGAAATGATGCTCAATGGGGGCCCTATAACCCCCCCCCCCCCCTGCCCAAACACACCATCCCATGGGACACAGCACATTTAAATAAAAGCCTGGTTTTCTTTTCACCTCGCATCAAATATTTTCAATTTTTCTTTCTAGTTGGTAAGGGAGAAGTACAGAGTAAACAAAAACTTGACTGTTTCACAGGCAGTGAAACACAAAAGTTTGTAGATGCTGTGCTTGTAGTAAAAATACAGAAATGCTAGAGGAACTCAGCAGGTCTTGTAGTGTCCACAGGAGGTAAAGATATATTACTGTTGTTTTAGGTATGAGTAAAAAGCAGGCAAGTACCTGAGGTAACAGGCTGAGAAGGATGGAAAAGGTCAGGGTGAGGAGCACAGACAAACAGTCAAAAGGTGATAATTGGACAGGGATAGGAGGACAGGAGAGGAAATGTGAATGCAGAGCTGGAGGAAGAGAGACAGAGGGAAAAAGAAAGAAAGACAGTGCTAAACAAAAGGAGTAATAGGGATAGAAGAGGGGAGTGGAGCTAATGGAAACCAGAAAAGTTGATATTAATGCCATCTAGTTGGACGGTGCCCAGAAGAATATGAAGCGTTGTTCCTCCAATTTGTGGGTGATCAGTCTGGCAGTGCATGAGATCATGAACAGACATGTCAGAAAGGGAATGGAGTGGGGAATTGAATTGGTGGCCATAAGGAGATCCCTGCTATTGCAGTGAACAGAACTGAAGTGCAAAACAAAATGATCTCCCAGTCTGTGTCCAGTCTCTCCAATGTAGAGTAGACCACAATGGGAGCACCAGATATAGTAGATGACCTCTGCAGATTCACAAATGAAGAATTGCTTCACTTGGAAGGACTGTTTGGAGCCCAGAATGGTGGTAAGGGAAGAGGTGTAGGCATAAGTTTAGCACTTCCTGTGCTCACAGGGATAGGCACCAAGGGGTTAATCGGTGAGCAGAGAAGAGTGGATGATGGCGTCATGGAGGGAGGAGGAGAGGGGAGCAGAGGGAAAGATGTGTCTGGTGGTGGGATCATGTCGTAGGTGGTGGAAATGGCAGAGGATGATATGTTGGATGTGGAGACTGTTGGGGTAGTTGGTGCGGTCAAGGAGAATCCTGTCCTTGTTGCACATGGTGGCAGAGGAGGCCCAGGCAGATGTGCAGGTCCTGGAGGATATGCAGGTGAGGGCAAAGTTGATGATAGTAGAGGGGAAGCCATGTTTTTTGAAGAAAAAGGACTTCTTGGATGATCTGGCATGGAAGTCCTCATCCTTGGTGTAGTTGCGATGGAGATGGAGGAATTGTGAGATAGGAATGGTTCTTTACAGGGGATAGGGTGTGAAAAGGTGTAGTTGAGATAGCTGTGGGAGTTGGTGGGCTTGTAGAAAATGTTGGTCATGAGTTTGTCTAAAATGGAGACAGAGATCGAAAAAGGGGACAGTTGCTGGAAATGGACCAAGTGAATTTGAGGTCAGGTTGGAAGTTGGCAGCAAAGTGGATGAAATTGATGAGCTCATCAAGGGTGCATAAAACAGTACCAATATAGTTATCAATGAGGCAAAGGAAGAGTTGAGGAGACTGTATAGGCTTATAGCATGGATTGGTCCACGTAGTCAACAAAAATACTAGGACCCCTGCAGGTACTCATGGCTATCCCTTTGATTTGGAGAAAGTGGGATGTCAAAGGAGAAGTTATTGAGGATGAGGACATGTTTTGCCAGCAGTAAGAGGATGGCGGTGGTGGAGTGGGTTTGGCTTGGTCTGTTGTCGAGGAAGAAATGAAAGGCTTTGAGGACTTCTGTATGGAGGTGTCCATGGTGAAGGTGAGATATTTGAATTTTGGGAAATGAAAAATATTAAAATGGTGGAGAGCATGTTTGTAGGTGGGGAGGGTCTGAACCATGTGGGACAAGGCAGAGATGAGATAAGCGAATATCAGCACAGTGGGGCAGGAGCACGTGGAGACGATGAGTCTCCCAGGGGAATTTGGTTTGTAGGAGGTTTAAATGGGTAACTGTGGAAGGGAGATTATTGGAAGTGATGAATTGTATCGTAGTTTAATGAGTGTTTGTGCGGTCCTGTTGGAGGGGTAAGTAAGAGGAGGTGTCTGAGAGTTATCGTCTGGCTTCCGAGAGGTCAGTGTGCCAGATCACAACAGTGCTATCCTTCCCTGCGGGTTTGGTGGTGAGTTGGGATTAGTGTGGAGAGAGTGAAAGACAAGGCATTGCGAGGGGTGAGATTAAAATGTGAGGGAAGTGATGAAGTTGAGATGGCTGATGTCTCAGTGGCAGTTGGAAATATAAAGGTCCAGAGTAGGCAGAAGGCAGGAACGAGATGTCCAGGGGTAGGAAAAAGGTTTGAGATAAGAGAAGAGGTCTGTAGTGGGGATGGAGAATTGTGGTTGTAGAAGTAGACATGGAAGCTGAACCAATGGAAGAAGAATTTTGCATCATGGCAAGTGCAGAAAATGTTGAGGTGTGGGTGAAGGGGGAATGAAGGTGAGGCCTCTTCTGAGGACAAAGTACTCCATCTTCAAGAGGAGAAAGTTGGAGAAGATGGTAAAGACCAGGCAAGGTTTGAAGTGGGGGTCAATGTGGGGGGGATGGAGCAGAACAGGAGGCGGAAGGTAGGAAGGATTCAAAGGTAGAAGGGGTGGGTTAGGGAAGTCAGATGATGGAGATGTGCTCCTGTGTGCCAATGGGGCCAGGTTGAGAGTTCGGAGGCTCACTTCACAGGGAAGTGGGCCCATAATCTTTGAGCAGGGTCTTAGGTTGAGAATGTTTGCTCTTAGGCCACAAAAGGTTGGAGTAATGCTTCATTTGGAACTAATTATACACAGTTCTTTAGTGTTTAAGGATGGATTGTGATATAGAAATTTATGTGTCCCTTTTAAGACCATAATTATTTTTAAGTCAGTCCACACATTGCATAAAAGATGACTTGGTCTCAAATCAACTACATGTTACTCATTTAAAAAAAATGTTTTCTAACTTATTTCTTAGTTGTAGTAAAGTGGAGTATTACATTTTTAATTGCAATGTGTAGTTCTGCACAAAGAATGACTTCCATTTAATTGATCACAATTTACTGCTTTTGCACCCTTTAATGTTACTTTGTCCTTTTACGTGTTTCCTTATTCAGGAAAATTGATGGGCAGTGGAACAGCTGTCAGAACTACTCAATTATACTTGGCTCAGCTGAGCTCCAGAGCAAAATTGTGCACCACTGCAGCTAACCTTTATTCAGTGGTTCCTATTAATAAAGTAAGCATCATTAAATGAATTCACAGAAAAATCCAAGACTTCTACTTTGTGCACAAAGTAAATGAGCAGCATGTCAAAGGATATTACGTAAATTTAAAACCAAATAAATCTCTGTCTCAGGATTTTTCTTTTTTCTCAGAAGTGCTCTAAATATATTTAATTGGCTTTGAATTTGTTCAGATAAGAAAATGTGATTCATAGAACAAAGCAGTGCAATTAAACAAATACCTGAGACATAAAATGTTAATTTATCTGGCAAAGAGATCCTTGAGAATACAGAGCTAGGAATATATGTATACAATAGTTTTCTCATCACTGCGGGAACAGCTTCACTTGGAAATAGGCATACTTTTCTCATTTGAACTGTATAATTTATCTCCATCTCTGTTTAATAGGCAGGACAGTTCAAACATGAAGGATTTCAGTTGAACAAACACTACAGCTCCAGTTCATGAACACATCACGTTTTCTCTGCAATCCCCAATAACAAGTTGTGAGAAAGATTCTGCAATGATTTACAAAAATAATTTGGATACTTTTTAATTATTCAAATATGACATAATTAGTAAAGTGAGAAAGGAGTCATGAGAAGAGAAAGCATGCACAAGTAACCTAGGGAAAGTGACCTGAAACAACAGAATTGTCTAAAATTTAGATTTCACCAACTTTTTGATATGCTGAATTCTTATGGTATACATTATTAAAATCTTGAAGTTAGCTGAAAAAAAAATTGTGAAATTAGACAAAAATACATTTGATTTAGACCAAGAAAGATGACATTTGCATTTCCCACTGAAAGCTACAGAGCACCATTGTTATTGCCACATATTTGTCAAGATTTGTGCAGGGAAGATCAACAGACCTTAAAGGACTCATGGTATAGCAGCCGCAGGCTAGCCACACAATAGAATGCCTTGCAAGTGAAGTAAAATGGAATGGGGGGAGGGGGGGTGTGGGGGAAAGGGGAGAGATGCAACGTGTGTCCAGATGAAGCACTCTGTTGTGACTGGTCCCACATTTTAAAAAAAAGATCATTAGTAAGGTTGGGATAACAGCAGGATGTACTTAAGTGGACCAAAGTAAGAAGACTGCACATTTCAATGGTGCAAGGGAAATTATTGTAAAAATAATTTTGTCATTGGAATAGGAGTCTTTGAGATGTTGTGATTAAAACAACATAATTGTATTGAAGATCCCTTAAATCGCATCACATCGAATAAGGGGTCCATTATCTTTCCTGCTTCTGATTTTGATGGTTGCCTAGACTTGTTCTACCTTATTCTCTCAAAAATAAATCACATTTGCCACTCCACCATTCCACTTTCTGCTGACTTTGTACACATCTGTTAGAATATCAACAGCCAATGGGCCACAGGTGGATATGAACAGGAGAGGAGGAGAGAAAAACTGAGAATTGATAGGGGAGAGGTTAGCTCTGTGATTACAGAGCTGGAGGAAGAGAGACAGAGGGATAGGGAAAAAGAAAGAGCTAGGGGGTGGGAAGCTGGAGGAAAGGAGACATAGATCTCTTGGCAGTTGGCCTGTGCTCCTTCTCCAGCCCTTTCTTCCCTCCTCCCCAACCTTTTTATTCAGGCATATACCTGGTTTTTGCTCAGGCCCTAAATGTTGATGATACAGTAAAATTCCTGTTATCCAGAACTCAAGCAACCAGCAGCCTCAAGCGACTGGCCAAAAAATCGCGGAAATTAAAGGTAAAAATATGAAACTTTTAAATTGGCGGCTCCTAGCAGTCAGCTCACCAATCACGCAACAAGCTACGGAAAATTCACTTATCTGGCATGTACTGTATATCTTTGCCTGCCTATGAACATTGTGGGTGCTGATGAGTTTCTCCAGCACTTTTCTGTATTAACTATAAACACAACATCTGCAATCTCTTCCTTCAACCAGCCCAGCCCTCTACTGCCATAGAGTGTCATCTTAAGTTCTGCAGCATGGAAACAGGACCTCAGCCCAACTTGTTCACGTTGACAAAGCCAGATGTACCCATCTAAATGTCATTTGAACATTATAATTGTTCTTGCATTTACCACTTCTAGAAGATCCCCTCTGAGCTTCTTACACACCAAAAAGAAAAATTCTACCCTACCCAGCCTCTCCTTATGCCAAGCTGAGCAGTTCTGGTAACATTTTTGTGAATTTTTTCACACCCTTTCCAACATAATTACATCTTGTGTATAGTTGGGGTGACCAAAACTGTGCACAATACCCCAAGTGCAGTATCACTGATGTCTTGTACAATTGTAATATGCTGTCCCTGCTCCTATACTCAGTACTCTGTTGAAGGAAAAGTGTGCCAAATGCCTTTTTCACAACTCTGTCAATTTGCATTATTACTTTCAGGGAAGTATATACGTGTCCCCAAGTTTCCTTGTTCTACAACACTTCTAACTGAGTTTAACTTTTCAAAGTGCAACACCTCACATATGCTGGAGTTGAATTCCATTCCACCATTCTAAGCCCCACATTCACAGACCATCTAGGGTTAGTTAATCTTGTTCACTGTCCACTAAATCACAATTTTTGGTGTCATTTGCAAGCTGATTAGCTGGACTAACTACGGTCATCCAAGTTGTTAATATAGATGACAAACAACAGTGCACCTACTGGTCACAAATTTCCAATCTGAGCAATAACCCTCCACTACTACCCTCTGTCTCTAGCCAGATCACACTACATCTGATGTAATCCAATCTTCCAGAACAGCCTACTGTGTGGGCCCTTATCAACAGCCTTGCTAAGGTTTATCTACCACTCACCCTCATCGATTGTCATAAATTACAAATGTGAAACTTGATTTGTTTATTAATAATCACCTTTCCCAATCATCTAATAGAATGATATTACGGACTATAGGGGAAAGATGTGTAGCCAGATTTTCAGGGTGCAAAGAGCAGGTAGTAGTGCAGACAGGTACTCACTTTAAGTCCATTTCCAAACCTTGGCAGGATTTACTCTGTCCATAGCAGAGGTTAATGGGTTAATCAGCAATCACTTAATCATATCACAATAGCTCTAGGATAGGAGTCCTGAGATCAGGTTGTGATGTGGCTTTGTGTGTGGGGTTGCTAAATGGTTGTGGTAATCTGCTCCTTTCTGTGAAGTTCAAAATAACTCAGGTCTTCCTGATTCCACATTCAGATAATTTAGTTGCAACTGATGAGGAATCCTTTAGCATTGTTTCCTTTTCCCTCAGGGCAAAATTATCTAGGAGGATCAAAAAAGATGTAGAACTGTAAAAGTCCTAAATATTTTTTTTGTCCTTATCCTATATGGTGAGAACCATTGCACTAAATGAAGAGTGAAAAAAAGAGTGTTGGTGAAGTCCCCAGATAGATGGCCCATTGTCACAAATTGGACAAAGTGAACAGTATAGATAGCATAAGAATAAAACAGATTGGATGGCAATAACATAAAAACCAAATAAAATTTATTGACAAGTGTGAACACTGAACATAGAATCAAGGCCTTTAGCCCACAAAGGTGTGCTGACCTTCATAAACCTACTCCACAACAATCTAATTTTTCCCTTAGCATAGCAGTTAGTGCATTGCTATTCACTTTGGCTTGGCTTTGCGGACCAAGATTTATGGAGGGGTATGTCCACGTCTGCTGCAGGCTCGTTGGTGACTGATGCGGGACAGGAAGGCACGGTTGCAGCGGTTGCAAGGGAAAATTGGTTGGTTGGGGTTGGGTGTTGGGCTTTTCCTCCTTTGTCTTTTGTCAGTGAGGTGGGCTCTGCGGTCTTCTTCAAAGGAGGTTGCTGCCCGCCGAACTGTGAGGGGCCAAGATGCACGGTTTGAGGCGATATCAGCCCACTGGCGGTGATCAATGTGGCAGGCACCAAGAGATTTCTTTAAGTAGTCCTTGTACCTCTTCTTTGGTGCACCTCTATCTCGGTGGCCAGTGGAGAGCTCGCCATAGAACGCGATCTTGGGAAGGCGATGGTCCTCCATTCTGGAGACGTGACCCACCCAGCGCAGTTGGGTCTTCAGCAGCATGGATTTGATGCTTGCGGACTCTGCCAGCTCGAGTACTTCGATGTTGGTTATGAAGTCCCTCCAATGAATGTTGAGGATGGAGCGGAGACAGCGCTGATGGAAGCGTTCTAGGAGCCGTAGGTGATGCCGGTAGAGGACCCATGATTTGGAGTCCAACAGGAGCGTGGGTATGACAACGGCTATGTACACGCTGATCTTTGTGTGTTTCTTCAGGTGGTTGTTTATCCAGACTCTTTTGTGTAGTCTTCCAAAGGCGCTATTTCCCTTGGCGAGTCTGTTGTCCATCTCTTTGTCGATCCTTGCATCCGATGAAATGGTGCAGCTGAGGTAGGTAAACTGGTTGACCATTTTGAGTTCAGTGTGCCCGATGGAGATGTGGGGGGGGGCTAGTGGTCATGGTGGGGAGCTGGCTGATGGAGGACCTCAGTTTTCTTCAGGCTGACTTCCAGGCCAAACATTTTGGCAGTTTCCGCAAAACAGGATGTCATGCGCTGGAGAGCTGGCTCTGAATGGGCAACTAAAGCGGCATCATCTGCAAAGAGTAGTTCACAGACAAGTTGCTCTTGTGTCTTCATGTAAGCTTGCAGGCGCCTTAGATTGAAGAGACTGCCATCCGTGCGGTACCGGATGTAAACACTGTCTTCATTGTTGAGGTCTTTATTGTTGAGGTCTATTACAGCACCAACAAACTGCATTTGAATCTTTAAGGAGTTTGTACGTTCTCCTTGTGACTGTGTGGGTTTCCCCAGGTGCTCTGGTTTCCTCCTATTCTCCAAAAATATGTGGGATTTGTACATTAATTTGTCTCTTTGGCAGCATGGGCTCATGGGCTGGATGAGCCCGTTGCCACCCAAAGCTCTAGATTAAAAAATAAATTATCCTCAATTTTCCTTACATCCATGCTAAGAGTCTTTTGGATGTTCCTAGCCTCCACCGCCGCCCTGGCAATGCATTCCACTCTCTGTGTAAAATAAATTACCTCTGACATCTCCCCTAATCTTTCCTTCACTCATCTTAATCAGATATCTTCTTGTATTTGCTATCATCATCTCAGGAAAAAGATCACTGAGCTACTTCTGAACACCTGCACTATGAGCCATTTTTCTGTTCAACAGTTTAATGATACAGTTTTGACAAAAATTTAGTTTAATTCAATGCTTTGGTTATGATCTTATGTAATCTGCAAGTCCATCTATTACCCAATGAGAGGAAGCATTGAGATAGACTGTATAAAAACACAGCCTGTTTCATTAACAAGCACCTGCTGCAAACTCCTGGAGCACATAATAGACAGTAACCTGATGAGGCATCTTAGCAGTCACAATAATCTTGGTGATGCATTTAGGAAGCAAAAATCACGTGAGTCCCAACTTAATCCCAACAACAATTGACCTGGCCAAAAACTTCGATAACAATATCATCACTGATTTAGCGGTGCTCAACTTCTCCAAAGCATTCAACGTCATTCCCCACAAAAGATTAGTTAAGAAACTTGACTACTACAGTATTTCTTTGCCTTGGCTTCGCAGACGAAGATTTATGGAGGGGTAATATCCACGTCAGCTGCAGGCTCGTTTGTGGCTGACAAGTCCGATGCGGGACAGGCAGACACGGATGCAGTGGTTGCAAGGGAAAATTGGTTGGTTGGGGTTGGGTGTTGGGTTTTAAAGATGAATTTCTAGTTTCTTGACTAAATATCTCCAGCGGGTGTGCGTGAATGGAAAATCTCTGAATGGCATCCAGTGTTAAATGGTACACCCCAGGGCACAGTGTTAGGCCCACATTTGTTTTTACTCTACATCAACGACATTCAAGGAAATGTCACAAGCACCACTAGACTATTCGCAGTCAATGATTTGGTATGGCCCAATTAAGTCAGCTGATAACGAGGATCTTGAAGGCATGATAGAGTAGTCACAAAAATGGGGCATGCAGTTCAATCCTTCCAAATGCATGTCACCAGGAAGAGAAAACCAGGCAAAACATCATACAGAATCCTGGGTGCCACCCTTGATGAAACCAAACAGAGCAAATACCTTGATATCAAAATCCAGAACGATCTGCGTTGGAATAATCAAACACATCATACTACAGTGAAGGCAACAGGAGTCCTAAATTTTCTGTGAAGCAACTTCCATCATTGTTCAACTTCTGACATCAGACCACATTTGGAATACATAGTAGCTGCATGGGACCCAGACACAAACTAAAACAATATTACCATTGAACAAGTCCAGAGACAAATACACATGGAAGAAAAGTGAGTGTTACCAAGCTTTTGTATTCATTAAAGCGGAACTCTCTCCAAGATATACATAGAGCACATCACCTAACCTGTTTTTACAAAATGCTAAATTACCATCTTGATATAGACTATCAATCCTACTCTGAATCCAAGCCTGCTAGGAGCAGATGAGGGCACGCAACCCTATTTGTAGTGCCATCTTCAAAGACAGATGTGTACAGCAATTCATTCTTCCCCCGTACAATTAAAGCATGGAATAATCTTCACCTTACCATACTAACACAACCAGACCCAATTAAATTTAAGACAGTTCTTCTTTAAAAATCTCCTCAAGTACACCCTCCGCACCTCCAGTTTAAATTTCATACGGCATATCTTGGAGGATCAAGATCCAAGACCAAGCAATAGTTGTCTCCAATGTTTGATGTGTGTATGTGCCACAATCTTCACAACTCCTCTATGTCACACTCCAAAATTTAGGATGAATTTAGTTGACTGATGGAACAATCCTCTTTTGCACCAGATGCAACTGTCATTAATTCAATGAATTTTAAACTAGTAATACATACAAATCCTATTATAGTTGAAAAGAATTCTGTGAATGCAAGTCGTGGAGATCTTTTTGAGATATAATCTATACCATAGAGGTGAGCATTTGTTCTTTTAATTTGAGTTATTCCCTGGATGCCAATTGGATTGTGGAAAGTAAAATGAAGAGTCCCTTTGTTGTATTTTATTCCAATCTCTTTTTCTTCTTTGCTGGACTGCCACATGCATCCTGGCTGAAATGAACAATTCAGCACACAGAAGATTGAAATCAGGTCAATATCTGGAAAACCAGCTAATCACAAATTAATTCCATAAGCTTAAACATCTATCCACATTATTAAAGAAATTCTGAAATGCATGAAATATCACACATAGGATATATTGCTGTAACTCTCAATCCATGAACTCCATCATCCTAATGAGAAGCATGGCAGATGCAAGGAAAATTATTGCCTATTTTTAGTTTCTAGCTATTGAGGCCAAGGTCTGGAACTCACTACGAAATAAACTACCTATATGACATTGACTGCAGGAATTCAAGTGGATCTGTGCAATATTCGCTCCTGAGCAAAAAAAACCTCCCAAAATCTAGTCCTCAAAGCTGAAATCATACTCCAGATGAGGCCTTAAAATACTCTTTATAATTGATGCAGAATTTTTTTTTTCCCCAATGGATCCAATAGATCACTAAATGGCAAAATTTCTTTAGCATTTTATTATTTTTGGAGCTGAAGACTCGGTTACCATGGTTGCAAAGAACATTGAACATGACTGGACCACAATGTTGCGCTCATCTATATATACCTAGAAGAAAAAACTAAACCAGTTGCAGATGGACAATGCAGACCCTTTTGCTGTCCAACTGTTTCTAAGCTTCCCCTACTCTCAGTTAATCTTGTTCTTCCCACTTCGATCTTCCATAGTTTCCACTTAATTTAACCATGCCTTTTAGAAATAAATTTCCCACACCTATTATGTCCCATAACTGGGTGTCATCTGTAACATGAATGTACAACTCTAATACTTCAACTTTAATGTATTTGATGAACATCTGAGAATATAGTACAGGTTCCTGGGGAACTCTACAATGGGACTGAAGGAAAGAGGAAAGGACACATGATCATGAAAACAGGGTCTGAGAAGGAAACTATAAAATTTTACACTTTCTGCCTAACCTCAGCTATAAAGGCTGCCATTTGTCATTGGTGCATATTCTGTACAACTGACCTAAACTGTGAGTTAGCTGAACAAGACCTTTGGCCCAGCTCGTCCATGCCAACCAAGATGGTATTCTTGACTAGTCCCCTTTTTGTCTGTATTTAGTCTATATCCTTCTTAGCCCTTCCTGCTCATACAAAGGAAAATTAGAAACAAAATATGGCAGTGAATGAAGCTAGAATTAAAAAAAGGTAGAAATAAAAGAAGGTAAAAAGAGCTTACAACAAAATGCAAATGAGTGGCTACGTGCTCACAGTGTGCAGTATCACAGGAGATTTAATTATGATTTTGAAAATAGTTCTCAACATGAAGGTGAAAAGATACTTCACAAAAACTGAAGAAATAACTATTTAATTTAGCTCAGCAGCCTTTCCAAATCAAACAGCTAGAATATCAATCATCTTCTCATTGAATCATCTGGTTTGAGTGTATCCTGGTGAATGTGTCCTGTGACCCAGTGACCTCTTCTCAGATAAGTCATGAAAGACACTTGATAACAATGGAGTGATTCTACAGAAGGAAAATCTATTTGAAATATTGTAAAACTAATGTGAAATGGTCACAACAGCCTTCAACTCAGGTAAAATTTAAGAGAACGATTAATAATGGAGTGAGAATATATGATACAATACTGAACTGCATCAGAATTTAAAAAAAATTATCGTTGATCACAAGACCTTATTGCATAACTTTAACTTCAACAGAACGGTGTTTCAGAATTGGAGCAAAAGGTGGAGTGCATTGTTCATTGAGCAATCTTGACAGGGCGAATTGTATTCCAGGCCCATTCCTCATCCAGAATAAAGGAAAATTGACAACATACTCATGCCTTTTTGTAAATGAACACACACTGGTGTCAGAATTGTGTCACCATGACATTTCCATTTTTGAAATTATTTGAAAAGAAAGAGAAAGCAGATTCTGTAGCTCTGAAAATTTCTGCTGCCAAAAGGATTGGGGCAATTCTTCATCAAGGAGCAGAACTACAGATTGGAAATAGAGTTATGATAGAGAAAAACATCATTGAAACAGGAGCTTCAACTCAAAAAGTCTGTGCCCACCATCAAACTCCTATTTACTCCAATCCTTTTTTTGTTCCATTTTTAAACATGTTCTCTTCACCTTCTCATCAACTTTGCGTGATTATACCACTCACCTAGCAATTGCGTCTTTGGGATGTGGAAGGAAACCAAAACAGCTGATGGAGCACATACGATCACAGGGAGAATATGCAAACTCCATACTGATGGCTGCAAGGTCAGATTTGAACCAGAGTCCTTAGCATGGTGGGAAGCAGTTCCATTGTTTCACTGCACTGCACGTTAATTTACAAAATTGATCAGGACTGTTATGAGAGGGATTTTATTGCGATCAGGATGACCACTGGAGGTCTCGAAACCACAGGTACCTTAAGACGATCAGAACATCAAAGGCTTTAGACCTAGAATTTGCTGGATTATGAACATAACGCATGATTAATTTGGTGACTGCACAGTGGATGGCAAATGTTACCATTTATTTATAATTTGATTTCAGAACACTTCAGTCTGAACCCTCAAGCAGTTCATAAGGACGGCAGATTGTCAGTTCCACAGCAGTAAAGGCAGCTCTGTATAGTGACCCAAGTGTATTCTCTGGGAATGAAGCATTTGTGATCTCATCACTGGCATTCTTACTGTGCTCTTGTTGTTGCCCATCAGCCAATTATCCCAGTCTGCTGAATGAGTTGTATGTGAACAAGCAAATGTAAGAATGAGTCATTAAAACTTCTTCACATGGTATTCATTGAAGTAAGAATGCTCCTTACACTTGAAAAATTACTAATCTTTTACATTCATCTTGGTCAAACTGATCATTTTAATTCCACACACCATTACCATCTGGCATGTCTTCCCCGTGGCCTCATGCACTGCCAAATTGAGACCACCCGCATATTAAAGGAATAACACCTTGTATTCTGCCTCGACAGTCTCCAATTTCCTTTAACTATCTCGCCTGGTCTCTTTCTTTCCTTTTCCCTCTATTTCCTTTCGTCCAGCTCCCCATCCCTTCCCTTCTCTCCCACCCTTCTTAGCCTCTCTTCTCTCCCCTATTGCTTTTCAGTTTATTTTTATTCTGCCCTCCCACCTGCATCCACTTATTAACTCTTAGCTGTTAGCTGGTGCTCCTTCCTCTTACTTTTCCACCTTCCTCTTCTCCCCTCCTCCCCTTAACCCCACCCTTTTATTTAGGCATCTACCTGTTTTTCCTGATTCCTGTCAAAGGGCTCAGCCTAAAATGTTGGTATTAAACCAGAAAGTATGCAGATGCTGGTGTTAAATGCAATTCACAAATGTATTGGAGAAACTCAGCAGGTCACTCAATATCCATAGGAAGTAAAGGTTAACCAGCATTTCAGGCCTGGATATTGCAATGGAATTCATCTTGAAGCATGTTTATATTTGGTTTGCGGTGACATGCTTTCTAACCCTAACCCTTTCCCTATGGTTCCAAGTATAGCCAAACATATTCAACTAACTACTTGATCCATATACAAAGGCCTGAGATGGTTTTCCCTTTTATTGTCCCTTCTCTCGGAGAAATCTATCCATAGATCTCCAAGCATAAATTCCCTATTATCCCATAATGGAATAATCAAAGACCATCTAAGTTAGAAAGCTCTGGATGTAATTCTCATTACAGACCTCCTTACCAGACATCCTTCTAGTATATTCTCAAAGAGTTTGATATTGGTATATTTCCCTGTTTCTTAACACTGGCATCAAGATTTCTTATGCTTAAGGCAGAACTATATCTCTAATCATTAAAATCAATCAATTTCTGGCTTTTTAAAATAGCGCTGGAGAAATATAACAAAAAAGTAATTTCATTATGGTGCATTAAGTTTTTCTTTTTATCTATTTGTGTCAAAGATATCTAACGCAATTATTGGGAGTATTGTTATGGGAAGAATAAAGGAAAGAGAAAAGTCAGTCTATGATGAATCAGCAAATTTGTCAAAGTTACTGCAGAACTCAATCTCTGCAAAACACTTGTCATCCATTGAGCATGTTCAGGTGGCAGATGTGGAATGACCTATAGCTACTAATGCAACATGACTGAAGTCATTTTACCCTTGCCTGACTAACTTACAAAGTGAAGTCCATTGCCAAAGAAATAAGAAGCTTCAATAATTTCAGGCTCCAGGTAAACAGGCATGATAGCCCGACACTTATTGGGTGGAAGAAAAATAAATGGTGCAAAAGTTCCAGTTATATTTAAAACGATTAGGCATGCAATATATCATTGGATCTTAGATGAATGCATAACTGGCTTCTTGCAGACAAGACCCAAAAGCATGATAACACACTGGATAATGGTACAACTTAACTAGCAATCTTAATCTCTAAAACATCACAGATAATTTTAGCAGCACCAAAATGTGTACAAGAAACTTTGGCTTAGTTATGCCATTATAGAACAAGGGGAACAACTTCAAAGGTTGCAGAAATTAAGATGATCTTTAATTTAATTTGCTTATACTGATGTATTTTCAATTTCTAACATAACATCTCAGAAAACTGAAGCTGGTAAGAAAGCAGTAATATTCAAAATGGATACACTCGCAATGAAAAAGGTCAACATTGCCACAACATTATCCAGAGAGAAGTAGAGCCCATCTCGATCAAAGTGAGTCCTGGTACATGTGTGGAATTTGTATCTGGTTGCATATTTTATTGCAATCATTATAACAATTTCAAAGATGTCAGATGTTGATGGAGCACTCTGTCACACAAACTCACACAGATGGAAGATTTGTTGCATTAGTAGCTATAGGTCATTCCACATCTGCCACCTGAACATGCTCAATGGATGACAATTCCCTTTCCTGTCAACATGAAATGATTTACCAGCTTGCTGTAATAGCTATTTTATTGGATGTAGGCTGCACAAGAGATCATACAACACTCAACTCAGAAGTCTGAAAAGATCAGTAGCCACTTCTGCAAGATGCCTTACCAAAATTACTACAATCTGCATGTCCTGTGGAAACATCGCTCCAGTTTATGGACATTCAGTGGTGCAGATAAGATCATTTGTCACAATACAGCATCTTATATATTTTTTAATTTAGACAAAGCACGGTAGCAGGCCCTTCCGGTCTATGAGTCTGTGCTGCCCAACTACACTTAATTAACCTACAATCCCGTACATTTTGAAGGGTGGGAGGAAACCGGAGTGCCAGGGAGAACATACAAACTCTTTCCAGACAGCGCTGGATTCAAACCCAGATTGTTGGTGCTGTAACAACTTTGTGCTAACTGCTAATCATACCATCACTAAAAATATACATTTCTAAGTGGAGATCTTAATCAGTTTTTAAAAAAAAACAACATTCAAATATAAGATTATTTAGTCAAATGTATAATGGGGGCTTTTCTCCCGGTCTTTTCCCTTCCATGATGCACTCACAACCAGATCAGAATGAGTTGCCAAACATTTAAATTGGAGATGGAAACAAAATACCTCAACTTCTCTAAATTAAAATGTTTCTTTAAAAATGGTGTTTCTACCATACATTGGATCACATAAAATATGTGGTTTTATCAACATAAAAAGGGAAAAGGAGGACAAAAAGCAACTTTGTTAGGATGAATAACAGGTCAACAAAACACCTGTTTACTGACCTCAATACATTTTACTTGCACCCCCATCGACCCAATCAAAATAATTACGCTGCAGCGTCTTGACCCAAAACATTGACAATTTCTTCCCCTCTCAGAAGTGCTGTTCAAGCCACTGATTTCCTCCAGCAGTTTCTTTTACTCCAGATTCCAATATCTGCAGCCTGTTGTGACTCCATTTTACCCCTCTGCTGCAAAGTCTCTTCGAGGCATGTTAAATTTGAAAGTTTTCCTCCTCTCTTCAGGAGGAGTTCTCTGAAACCCTCCCTCACTGTTCCGACTCTGATTTCTCCTTCTTTCTTGCTCTTTGACCACATTCTTATTAAGACTTGCAACTACAGCTAAGTGTCCTCCCATTTCTGAGGCAGGTGTGGACCTGAAAAGTTGACAATTCTGTTCCCTCCACAGATGCTGTTTCCGGTTTCAGATTCCAGGATCTGTAGTGTCTTGTGTCTCCCAATATTTATAGTTTGTATTGATTACACTTGGCTAGGGGAAGGAAAAAACGTGCATTCTCACGTGAAAAGACACGTAACCTCACTGCAGTGTGGAGTTCGTTACAGTGTGGGAACTTGGTGAGCCGAGATAAGAAGCTTTGGCCCAAGAAGGGACGACTGCACATGGTTCTTTGGAACAGAACTTACACTTCATGAAATGTGTATGGATGCAAAGAAAGCCCTATTACTCCAAATATCTTTGTAAAGTGTTCATGAAATAAAATAGTGTCAGAAAACACCGATTTTCAATGGAAAAAAAATCTTGCCACTCAGAACAAGTTTGCAGGTTCATATCCTCAGATCAGTGCAGTGCCAAATAAGTGCTGTTTGTTCAATGTGCTAACTCTTTGATAATCTATTAAATTGAAGTACTGATAATTCTTTGAATTTAAAAGACTCCAGAGCTACAACTTTGAGAAGATCGGGTCAGATACCTACTATAATCATGACTCACACTTTTTCCTTTCTTGACATTACAAAACTATTATCAAACATCATTGCACTGATGTATATTTATGTGGGCTTGCTTGCTATGCTCAAATTGCCAGGTTTTCTATATTACACCAATAACAACACTTCAAAAGTACTTCACTGTCTTAAAATGCTTTAGAATGCCCTCTAAAAGAAATGAAATATGCTAATATGATGCAAGTTCTTTCATCTTCTGCCTACCACCACCACACCCCCAAAAATATACACGAGTGTATATTAGGATTCAACAAGTCAGAACTCATAATTCTCTTGAAAATTAAACTCTAATGAGCTAAGTACCATGGAAGGAACTACAAATTAAGATATAACCACAAATGTGTTTAGTTTTAGTCTGGTCTAGACAAAGTAAAAACTTTTATATTATGGGCAATTAACAGACAGGTAACTCTTGATTAAACCTCCACTGCTTTATGTCAAACTCGCTTAAACTCATTCCTTCACTGTGAAACTTGGGTTCTGAGTTCTATTGCATGCTACAATATTTTTCTTTTAAAATTGTTATTACATCTTTAAATTAAATTTTATCAATTCAGAAGAAACCAAGATAACATAGAGCCATGCATCATGGAACAGGCCTTTCGGACCAACTCATCTAAGCTGACCAAGTTGGCAGTCTGAGCTACTCGTATTGTATTCGACTGAATTTGGTCTATTTCCTTCCAAATGTTTTTTACCCACATATCTGTCCAAATATCTTTTGTCTGTCACAAATGGACCTGATTCTTTTGTTTTCCTAGCACCTTGTTTCAGATACAGACCATCCACTGAGTGAAAAAAGTTACCCCTCAGGTTCCTCTTCGATTTCTCCCCTCTCATCTTAAACCCATGCCTTATAGTTCCAGAAATATCGACCACAGGGAAAGAAACTTTTAACATTCACTTTATCCACGCTCCTCATGATTTTTAATACTTCTGTAAGATCATCCACAGCCTCCTGAACTCCATGGAATAAAGACCCAGCCTAACAAATCTTTCCCTGTAACTCAAACCTTCCAATTCCTGCAGCATTCTGGTTAATCTCCTTTGCACCCCTTTCAATTTATTGTTTTCGTTTCTGCAGCTGTGTGACCAGACATGCACACAGTACTGCAGATGTGGTCTCACCACTGCCTTGTAAGATGGGGTCCCAACTTTTGTACTCAGTACCCCACTCAATGAAGGCGAGCGTGCCGAATGCCTTCTTCACTACCCACACCCGAGTACCTACTTTCAGGAAACTGTGTAATTCTGACACACGTTGCCTGGATCAGAGAAATCTGAGCACAAATCTTGGAAAAATAAAGTTGTGTTTTGATGCAAATGATATTCATGCATGATGACAAGGGTTGTCAGAGGGGCAAAATTAACAGTTCCTCTCTGACACTCTGTCTTTTGTTTCACACAAACTGTCCCTGTTAGCTTTAGGAATTTACAAAGTTTTCATTTTAATTTCCAATAAAATTTATTGCAAACATTCAGTCATTATTAATAATGCAGCAAACATTTTAACAACCTGACAATTTTGATGCAATTTCAATTCATCTCTATAATCTACAATAGGAATAATTTAAATATTTCATTCTCAAACTTTCATTCAGTGAATTGCTCTGATCTTTTTGAATTGCTATATTTTTTTCCTATTTTGTCCCTCTTTTCCTTAGTTCAGTTCTCTTTATCCTCACTTCTTTGAATGGATCTTCTCACCAAAGTACCACTTCTTTCTTTCCCAATTCTTATATCCCAAAATTGATAAATTGCTGATCCAAATTTCACATGCCATTGCTATGCCATTATCAATTCCAGTAAGTTGAAAAGTAAAAATAAATGTGAACTTATTTTCCTTTTAAAGACAGGAAAAAAAAAATCAAACTAACATTGCAAAGCACAAGATGTTATGCAGTATCATGTTTTGGTCTAGATCTCAGGGCAGTTGTCACTTTTGCTCTAAGTATCAACTTGATAAAAGCAGATCAAAAGAAATCGTAAAATGAAAATACTGTAGGACAGCGAGGTAGCAGAGTCCTTTTAATATTGGCAATTTTATGAGAATCTATAAAAGGAAAGGAGAACTAATAATCAGTGTCTCTAATGGACAGATGTTGGAGGGTATCAATGAACACATACTCAAACATTCAAGTACATAATTTCATGAAGCGCAAATAATAATCAGCTAAAGCAATTGAAATAAAGCCAACAACATTAGATCTTTTTTATCAACAGCAGGTGAGAATATTATTTTTTGCAAATTAAAAACTCATCTAAAAAATACATTAAAAATTGGTGACAATAAAACCACCAAAATATTGAAAAAGTTCATATGGCTTGTTAACTCCAGTTAGGAAGGAAAACTGTCTTTTCCCAGTTTATAAACGAGTTCATAGAAAAAACATTTGGGTTTTGACCCAGCCTCCCAGTCGTATCAAAACAATTGGGCTCTGTGGGATTATCTTAAACACATGGACCAGCAGTTGTTGAAAGGGGCAGCACAGTTAGTGTAACAGTGTTACACCACCAACAATCAGGATAGGGGTTTGAATCCCGTGCTATCTGTAAGGAATTTGTATGTTCTTTCTGTGTCGGTGTGGGGTTTCCCTGGGAGCTCCAGGTTCCTCCCAAGATTCAAAAAGGAATGGGGTGTAGGTTAATTGGGTGTAAATTGGCTGGCTCAGACTCGTGCACCGTCATGGCAAACATACATGCAGTATGTTTACATTTAAAATTTAAATGATCTTCTCAAAGACAATCAAGAACAAGCAATAAATATTGACCTTTTTATTTGATACTCAAATTTCATGAGTAAAAATTTTAATGATTTGATACCTGTTCCCAACACTTTAAATTGTGACTGAATACCTGGGTCTTGACCTACTTGAGTTAAAAAAAATAACCATTCCTGAATGCCAATGAATTAATCTTTGGATGTCAAAACAGTTGGAAAGAGTATATAGCTTTGGTTACCTTATTTAAGGAATGATTTATCACAATTGGAGGCAGATAAGAAGATTCATTAATCAAATTTCTGGGATGAGATGGTTGTCCTATTAAAACTAGCTAAACAAGCTAGAACTGAATTCTTCAAAGTTTAGAGGAACAGTTGATGATCTCAATGAAACATATAAAATCCTAAGGGCACATGAGAATGTAGATTTTGAGTAGGAGAATTTTGTATGAGTGGGTATAGTTACAAGATAAGCAGGCAGCAATTTATCACTGAGGATGGTAAATCTATGGAATACTCTACGTTGGATTGTTCTTCAGGCAAGATCACTGTAAGTATTTAAAGAGGAGTGGAAAGATCAAGGAACTAGGATAATTTGAAACTGGACAGAAAAGGAGTTGAAGCATGTGGCAGATCAGTCATGATCCTATTGATCAGCAAGGAATGCTCAAGGGTCTACTCCTGCCACTATTTTGGAGCAATATCAATGCTGAAAGTTGGCACAAAAAAAGTTTGACAATCTGCAAACAAGAATAAGATTGCCCCAGCTTCACAGCTTAACAAGAACAATTGAAATACTGATTATTATAAGTAGATTCCAGGTGTGTGGATATCCCACACATTGTGATGAGTGCAATTAAGTTGCAGGCAGTTAGTTGAAGCAAAAGGTTCAGCAGATTAAATATAACACATCTAAAGACATTTCTTGTGACTTGTTATCTTATGTCCCTATCATTTTTCCATCCTTATTAACTTCATGCATCACATCTAATTCCATCGTCAAGTTCAATAAACCTTCTTTATGCAAACAAACCTTTGACTTTTGCAGATATTATGTGAAAAAGAATGACAAGATCTAACATTCTCATAAGCTCTTAGTAAATAAATATATTCAATGAAAAGTTACAAAATGAGAAACAGTATTTGAATTAAATTGCAAAGAAAACTCCAGCAGCACTCACTTGGGTGCACCTCCTGTGGCCTTCACACCAAGTTAGAATCTCATCATTCTGCAAAACAAAATTAATTTATAATTTATTTAATAATCTCCTGAATAATCTAACATTAAAAAGGTTAACATTTAAAAAAAAAAGCAACAATGTTTGATGAAATAAGAAATTACTTAGGAAATTATAAATAGTATATTTTTGTTATAAGCAATGTTTCATGATTAATGGAAGACTAAAGTTTTCTGGAGGATTGAATCCTCATTAAAGATGCTTATTCTTTTTGCAGCAACTTCATTTTTAGCTAAATTCACATGGGTACATTGCCAACTCTTAAACACGTCAAAGAATTTTTTTTTAATGGTTTACAACATTGCTTGATTATGCAGTTTAAAAAAAACAGGTTTTAGATTTGCAATTATACATGTGATTCCTCATGTTGCCAGTCAAAGGTCAACTGCATTTCAGTTGCAATTTTCTTGTGGTGTCCAAATCAGAAATTCTATCCTTATTCAACCATTAAACATCAGAAGTATTTCACTGGATGTAATTAGTTTAGGGCTAATGTGCTCCACAGAAGCATCATAAACAAATATTGACACAGCTACTAATTTTTTTTTCCTCATTTTAAAGCGATCCTTAAAACTTCTCTGGGAAAATGAGCTTGTTTGCTGGTTCTGTATCAGATAATTTAAACATACATGTCAGAAGGAGAGGAACTTAAAGCAGAGTTAAAGGAAGAGAAAATGAGGAAAGAAAAAAAAAACAGAAAAAAGAACTAGTAAAACTGGAAGGCATGGGTAATAAATGACCCTAAGGGTGGCAGATAGGATCACAGGAGTCTCTCCCCCCTCCCCATCGACGTGATCTAACGGGATCAGTGTCTGAAGAGGGCATGCAAAATCATTGAGGACCCTACATATAGCATCTTTCAGCCGCTCCCATTGGGGAAGAGATACAAGAGGATCAGAGCCAACACCACCAGGCCAAGGAACTGCTTCTTCCCACGGACGGTGAGAATGCTGAATGACAAAAGGAACTGCTCATTCTAACCATCAGAGACTCTCATTTGTACAAAAGAACATTTATTTATTTTTTATAGATAAAATACTTGTCCTGCATGTAAATTTTAAGACTGCAAAACTCTTTCAGGGAAGAGTCTGTATGTGTGTTATGCAAGTTTGTTTGCATGTTTTGCACCGAGAACTGGAGAACACTGTTTTGTCAGGTTGCATTTGTACAATCAAATGACAGTAAACTTGACTTGACTTGATCATACAGTTCTCTGGCTACAAATGGATAGATGCAGCCAGACAGAGGTAAAATAAAATCAGTGTAGTCCCACTTACCTGTGGAACACTGGAGTCTCACTGGAGTAAGATAGGGTTTTTATTAAGGATGGAGGCTGCAAGAGGGTCAAGAGGTTGAGGAGGAATATATTAATCTGTCACTCTGACATAGATTGTTATTTGGGAGTCTGATAAGAACCCATGTTGGAACTGCAGCAGAAACCAGATTCAAATGGTGAGTTTGGGAGGCCACAGCATAGCCAAGGAGTTTTGAAAAGAAAAAGTAGTTAAAGCTGTAGTGTTATATTTTAACCGAGTGACAATTTTGTATTTGCCTATTGAATTTGCCTAGGTTTCTACAATTTCCATTGAAACACATTTTAACATCCATGTATGAATCTAATATAGATGATCCTAATAGTGAGATCGACACATGCAATTTTTAAATGGCTGTTAAAAATTGATGCACAGAGGAGTTTAAAGAGCTGTGATCCCTTTGGCAACTTGATATTTGATGCGTGTTGACATATTTAATGAAAACAATGTATGCAACATAAACTTCAGCACATGAGTTGAAAGATGTCAATGTCGTCATGGCTATCCCTAGTGGTCGAGGATTATGGTCCTCATTCCTATGGACTCTCAAGTGGCTTATGAATCCAATCTTGGAAAGTGGCCCACCAGGCGAAGATGGCTGTGCATGTATTGAACGTCTACTTAATGTTGCACTCCAAGGAGCACACGACACCACAAATCAACCAACTAGTTCCAATGGCATGAAAACCACGACGATCCGTCTTCACAGCCACTGAGTTCAAAGTAACTTCATCCGCCTGTTCCACTGTTGAGGTCTTGGTTGGATTGTTATTTGACAGGGATCCCACCCCCGACCTTACTGCCGTGGGTGGGCCTACCAGGAGCATAGCTCCAGTTGGCATTGTTCTCGGGATCTCAGGACCACACAAGCTTCTCCACCATGACAAGGTAACAATCCATGGCAAAGGATGTCAATGTGCAATCATCTCAAATGATTTTTCAAGTGAATACAATCACCCTCAACTAATGCTACAATTTTTGTTTTCTGGTAACAGCATTTAATTGTAATTTGCTTGTGGTTTGAAATACTTTGTTTCAATTTAACAGGGACAAATTAAAATCTTCAAACAACGTGGCTGTAATAAGCACCATATCCAAAATTGAAGAGCTGAGGCCTGTGGAAGATTTCAAACCACAGAGAATTAGACAAAGCCCACAGCACCAAAGAAGGAATTTATTTGAATCCTCAAAGATGAATAATGATCGTGAATTGAATTCCTCATTTGGAGAAATGACAGCCTCCCTCTTGGAGCAAATCCTTTTGATCTGATAGTTAAAGCTAGCCCACCAAAGCATTGCTCATGTTTTCACTTTAAAGTACTGGTACCATTCAGTAAGTTAGTATGTTTCACACATGACTGATTTTAAGATGTCCAGACTTAAAAAATATGATTGTTCAGGTATTAAAGCTGGTATTAAAGGGCATGCATTTATTGAGATGATGAGGTCAATTTTCAGCAAATCACCCAATTTCTGGCACTAGCAGGATAGTCCAGATTGGGCAACAGGGTAGGGATCTGTTCTACTGGTTCTTTAGCATCTGCCATCAACCCCAGAATTTGCCCTGAAAACTATTGCGTATATTGAATATATTTGTCAGCTTTCATTCTTCTAAACCAAAAATTAAGCCTTTGCTTGATCTACTCATTGGACTGTTGTTTCATCAGATAACACTATGTATTGAATCCTCATTGCTCACCATTTGTTCATGGAGAATACAATTTCAGGATATTGGTGGCAAAAAAAAATACTCTTAAATCAGATTAGTTGCGGTTTTTTAAAGTATATTCCTTAGAGGCTTCAGACATAAAGGATAAACGAGGCAGCCTCCTGCCCCTTCCCATCCCCACTTCAAGGCAGAAGAATCTGCTCATAATTCAATTTGTTCTACAAGACACCAGAGTTGTTGCCGAAGGGTAACTGAGTACAAATCTGGATCATCCAATTGTTACAAATAGGGTGATTTGCTAGAAAATGCTCCAAATCATCTTGACAACAAGTGCATAGCCTTTCATACTAACATATAATTAACTAAACAATTTTTAGGTGCATCATAAAATGATGTGTGCTTTAGCAGTAGGCAAGGGATAATGTTACCCAAGTAGTAGCTAACTGAAGGATGTTGGAAGGATAGACAATGGACATTATTTTCAAGTATTAGCTACTATATTCTGTTCTATAAAAAGGATCACACACAGACTCAACAGAATATATGTCATGAGCAGACAATTGATGCATTCCTGAAAATATCCATCCTTGTGGAAAAGCACTTTGATCCTTTCAGATAAGGTGCCCCCACTGGATTTGAAAGAGGCAAAAAGACTAAAAATTCAGAGAAAACAGCTCTAGTGTAATTAAAGATTTTTTTTTTAAAACGCTAATTGGGTTCAAATTCATGCTAGAATACATATTTCTTAATTATGTTCCCAATAATTTTTCTTATTGTTTTGCGTAAATCTCACGCGAATTTTATGTGAGTGATTATCAAAATAAAAACATAACCGTGTTTCTTTAGGTAAATGGTCAGGAAAATTAGTCTTCAAAGACACAGCGTAATAATCAGTTATTTATGCCAGCCATCAAGTACTCATTTACAAATCATTTTATTTTTGTTTCTTTGTTATTCCTATAAACTTCCTCCAGTTTCTACACAAGGGGAAATTCACAGTGGCCAATTAATCCACCAATCTCCAAGTCTTTGGGATGTGGGAGAGAAATTGCAACACCCCAAGGAATCCTGTGATCAGTGAGAGAATGTGCAAATTCCACACTGACAGTATCAGGGGTCCAGATTAAACCTTAGTAACAGCAGATTTGAGGCTGCTAGCTACCCAAATACTGCTGGAGTCAGTCACATTTCTCCCACACTTAACTATAATGGATAAATGATTGATTGTGAGCTCCTTGATATCTTGTTTTAATGACAGCTTCACAACAAATTTTGCTGTTTAGAAATATGTACCAGCACTTTAAAAAGTTTTCAATCATATTATGCATATACATGTTATTTTCTCATCAAGTGAAGACTGTAAAGAATTTCCTGTACACGATACCATCATGTTTACCTTGGATTTGTGATATTAGAATGTCTAACTATGGCTGCAAGGCTTGCTACTACAGTATCTAAAATTCCAGCAGAGAAAAGTTCACCATAGAACTATGGAACCATAGAAAAGAAACAGGACCTTTGGTCCTTCTAGTCTGTGTCGAATTATTATTCTGCCCTGTCCCACTGACCCACACCTGGATCATATCTTTCCATACCCTTCCTTTCCATTTACTTGTCCAAATGTTTCTTAAAAGTCAAAATTGAGACTGCATTCACCAATTCATCTGTCTGCTTGCTCCACACTCCCACCATTTTCTGTTAAGAAGTTCCCTCTAATATTCCCTTTACTCTTTTCCCCTTTTCACCCTTAACCCATGTCCTCTAAGTCTTAATCTCACCTAACCTCAGTGAAAAAAGCCTGCTTGCATTTACTCTACATATACCCATCGTAGTTTTGATTGCCTATCAAATACCAGTCAAAACTTTTAGCATTCAACAAGCAATTATATCAAGATCTGAATGCTTCAGCTATAAGCTATTAGAGTAGAATCACAAATAACAAAGTGAGGGAAAATTACAAATAATGGAAATTTGAAACAAAAAAATTAAATTCTGTAAATAAACAAAGATCAGGAAGCATCAGTAATGACACAGGCAATGCTGTCTTAGGTGTGCACTCTTAATCAGAATGATTATATTCGGATGAAGTTATATGTTTGAAATATGATAAAAAGAATCTTCTTTTGATTGATACTGACCATTCACTGTGTATTTCTACCATTTTCAGCATTTATTACACACCCATCCTTTTAAAATAAAATCTTAGATGCTGTTCAGTCAAATAATTTTCAGTACAGTTTTGTTCAGTGCAACTAAAAGGTGCAAAGTAAAACATGAAAGTGTGCAGACACTGTAGTTGAAGTAAAAACACAATGCTGGAGAAACTTAGCAGGTCAAACAGTGTTCTTTATATAACAAAGATAAAATTACATAACCGACATTTTAGGCTTGAGGCCTTCATTAAGTTATGGAAAAATGTTGGCAGGTGTCTGAATAAAAGGGTGGGGGGAGGGGAAGAGAGGCATGATTTAAAAAGGTGCATTTTCTATACCATAATAACATAACTAAATTAATGCCATATTATTTAACTGGCTGTATTTTCATGCCTCTTAATAACTTTGTTGAAAGCACCTACATTGTCACAGCAGAAGAAAAATAATTCAGAAACATGCACACATTTTACAGTTTTTACTCTCCAGTTAAGAGGGATATATTAACCAAAACAAATAGAAGCAATCATTATTGATTCTCTTGATGATATGGTGCATTTATTTCCAAGAAAATTTCCTTCTCTTGTTACTTCCCTTTGTTACTTTAAAAAGTATTCTGTGGTTCTGATTGGTGCTATTTAAAGCAGCATTTCAAACTTGGGAAGATTAGCCCAATTACAGATTGTAACTGCTATGGGAAAGGGTAGACTTAACAGGATCTTATGCACCACTAACTGCTTTAATCACAGGAAATACTCCAAAGGATTAAAGAATCCCCTCTGTCACTGCAGCAGTTTGAAGTATTAAAGCACCAATAGAAATAAAATATGATAAACACTTTGAGATTATTGTTTCATTTAATAATAAAATCATAAATATCTAAAGAAAGCAACCTCTAAAACTTACTTTATCTGAGCCATAACTGGTACACTACACCTTCCCAACAGCATGGATCCTATTTCTCAATCAGCTCTCTCTTCTCAGTTAATTAGTTCCTTATCAGGAATCAAAGTGCAATCACTGAAGGGGCTCAGACTCCATCAATTATAGAAGAGAGATCTACTACATTTTGCCACTGGGTTTGTAAACTGTGCCCAACCCAGATTAAACTTTTCAATGCCATGATGGCAGAGGAAACGTGAAAAGTTATTTAGAATTCAACAACTACTCTTTAAACAAAATGGTTCCAATTAGATTTCAAACAGTAGGAAGAATTAAATCTAATTTGACTCAGCAACTCAAAGTAGCAGTTTTTAGATAAATAGTTAGGAAAAACAGGTGCAAAGCCATGGATGAAAAGGCCAGAATGCTCAAAACAACAGATATTGAATAGTTTTTTTAAAAGGTAGAAAATAAATCGGAGTGCCTGACTTAAGAAGCAGAGTTGAATCCGTAGACCCAGTGTTAAAGGCACTGGCAAGAACGAGGAGGAAAGTAAGAGAGGTGAAAGCACTGAGGGCTGAAGAGGACCAGAGCAAATATAAAGCTGCAAAGATCTCACTTAGAAATTTTATAGAAATTATTAAAAATGAACACATCTTTTAGGCTACTGTTTGACATGGCAAGAAGATGGACATTTAGAAAGTTTATGATGAAAATGAAAGATTCCAATCTTCAATTAAATTCACCACCAAGTTTTATTTACCATAACATAAAACAAATTTGTATAAAACTGCTGAAGTAGTGTAATTTAAATGTTCTATATTTTGACACAATTTAGTTTCTTGTTTGTTTATACTTGATAGGAAATTGGTAAATTCATTGAAGCCAATAGGTTGGTTTGACAAAACGGTACTGATTTTCCAAACCCTTAATTTATTCAGTGCATAAGGTTGTTGCATTGAGTGCTTGGCTTCTTCCATACATGTGATAGGAGACTCGGTAGATCCAGGGAGAGGCAGATACTGTGGCTGTGAATGAGATTACAGGCTGGTTGTCAGAGTTAAGTAGTTGCAGAACAGCCGCAGGTTGTTGTACACATTGGTACCAATGAAATGGATACAAAAAAGGAGGACCTCAAGGAATGTTATTTCTATATTAATCTCAGTGTCACACACTTGAGAGAGTGCAGGATTGAATTCAAGGAAACTGCTTTGTTTAGACACTTACTCAGTATACAATTCTGAACCATTAAAATTTACGTCAAAAGTACAAATCTTCTGAAATTTAATCTAGTTTTTTCATTAGGAGTAAAAAAAGAAAAAATGTATTCCATATTTTATTTGTTGGCTGGAAAGATCATAACCTAAGCATTCTAAAAGGGTGACTAAACAGATGACAAAATCACAACGTAGCATGCTTTGAGATATTTGCTTTCTTGATTGACACATTTAAATACATGTAATATGTTATAAAGTAATACAAAGTTTTGTACTAAATACAGTTTGGTACAAATACATTTTGTAAAGGTGAAAAAACGTAAGTGGCCCAACACCAAATTACTTGCATGTTATCCTGTATGTGTTATTATGCACGTATAATAAAGAACTACCTTGCGCGTGGCATGTGTGGGGGAAAAAAATGGAGACCATGACAGAAGTCAGTGTATTGTTGGTTGAAGTAGCTTGAGAAATAAAGTTGCTTACGTGTTAAACCCACATAGGGAACAAACATAACATGGTGTCAGAAGTATGTGAGTAAGTACAAAAAGGCAGTAGTTACCATCGTGCAGAAGTCCTATGCAATTTACCAGCAATCTAACTGATAATTGGAAACGCTTCAAACAGAGATTCAACACTTATGTAGAGGCTACTAATGCAGCAATGCAACCAATACACTGGGGGAAACACATAGCAGACCAAAAAGGACTGTTAAACTACCTCAGAGACTGATTGAAAGCTGCTGAGTGGAGCAAGAAGCGTGCCTCCAGGCACTCAACAAAGTCCTAAGAAGAGCCTGAACTAAAATTTTATGATTCAGAAAGGCACATCAGGATCTCAGTTGATGCATCCCGACACGGCCTTGGAGCAGTACTACTGCAGCCGCATGAGGACACATGGTAACCTGTGGCCTATGCATCAAGGGCTTTAACATGTACAGATAGAGAATGAGCTTCTTGCCAGCACTTACATTTATGGACAAGCAATACATTTATGGACAAGCTCTTGAAGTGGACCATAAACCACTGGTCTCAATTATGTCCAAACCACTGAATGACTGTCCCATGAGAGTACAGTACATGTTGATAAGACTGCAGAAATACGATGTGAAAATGATCTACACAACAGGAAAATACATGCTTGCAGCCGATGGACTGTCTCTAGCAGTTGACAAGAAAGAAAAGAGCAATCAAGATGTTAATGTGGAGATACAGGCCAATGTTGACATGATTATCACCTCATTTCTTGGGATAGAATGGAGCAAATCAGAAAAGCCACAGAGACAGATGAAACAATGAAAGAGCTCAATGATACAATACAGAAAGGATAGCCAGCAGGTAAGAATGATTGTCCAATGGGATTATTGGGCATGCAGAGATGAACAGTCAATTGTGAAAGATGGTTTTCAAAGGGAACAGATTTGTTACTCCAGTGTTGCTATGCAGGGAAATAATTCAGATGGACATCTTGGTGAGGAAAAATGCAAACCTAGAGCTCAAGAGGTGATGTACTGGCCAAGAATGAACCAAGACCTAAGCCAGACCACTGCATCATGCAAAATATGCCTTACCTATTGTTAGGTCTGCTTTGTTCATGAATGAGTGAGACAAACACCAGGCTGAGTCGAAATCAGGGTTCTTTGTTCTTTATTACCGGATTGTAACACTTGCGACTAAACATGTTAGTCGGAGAATGCATTCTGCCGTTATCAGCAAAATGGTGATTTTTTATACCCTTGGATACATGCTTAGAACATCATCATATCATTACTTGTCCAATGACTAAAACTGTTGCTATCCTTTCCCTGCTAGCTTCCTGCCTCTCAATCCATCAATGTCTCTCTTATCTTGTAAGTACAAGGATGCATTCACATCTTGTTACAGCCCTGTACATTCCCATCTCATGATGTTTTACCTAACAGGAGTACAAGGACACCTCCCCTTCTTGTTACTGCCCTGTACAGGGTAACTCCCTACACATTCCCATCTCATGATGTTTTACCTTACACTATACACCAAAGCAGCAAGCAGAACTGCTTATACAACACCCTGTACCTGACAAGCCATACTTCAAAGTTGGAATAGATTTGTTTGACTGTAATTGGAAGAGTCATATAGTAGTAACAGACTATTTTCCCAATTACCCAGAGGTAACAATGTTGCAGTCAACATCCAGCAAAGGAGTTATCACATTCATGACAAATGAGTTCCTTGTAAAGTAATATCAGACAATAGTCCACAATTTTCGAGCAGTGAATTTGAGTCCTTTGTCAATACTTGAGCATTTTGACATATAACTTCAAACCCACATCACCCAAAGTCTAATGACCTAGCAAAGAGTTCTATCAAGGTGATGAAGAGCCTCATGAAGAAAGTGAATGATGGATGAGAGGATTTCCACAGAAATCTAATGATTCACAGAAGTGCGTCACTACGGAATGGCCCATGGGTTGATACATACGTACCAACCTTCTAATGCATGAAAATCTGTTGATACCTAAAGGAGCCCACAAGGTCAAATAGGCTAAAGTGGAAGAGAAAGTAAAACAGAAGCTGTATCATGGTAAGATTGCAAAGAGCCTGCAAGTCCTGAAGTCTGGAATTCAAGTGCAAATACGAAATTACAATTCTTCTATGGCACATGGTCCATTCAAGGATATGTGCAAGAGTAAACAGATCCACATTCCTACCAGAGGGAAGGAAACCTTTGAGAAGAACTGCATGGATCTATGACCACAAGCTCCAACCCAGGGTTGTGACCCATCCTAAAAGGGGCTAGCACATGTAGAAAAGGAACATGTCGTTCAGAGTTCACAGTATGACAGATTATGTTGTGTTTTATATTGTATATAGATATATTTTTTGGAGATAAATTGTGGCTGGTTTTTTCTAGTGTCGGTCACACAAAAACACTTCAAAACAAATCTCATTTAAAATACTGGAGCTCTGCTCAAGCCAGGCAGGCCAGCTCTGAGTGTTTTTTAAAATCAACAGATAAAAAACTCAGAGGATTAGGTTTGGAGATGCAGTCTGTCTGAGGGCTGTTTGCAGTTCTAAGAGGGACATGTGGTTTTGCAAGCAGAGAGAGAAAAAAAGGCTTTTCTCTGAGTGAGAGAAAGAGAGAAAGAGAGAAAGAGAGAGAGAGAGAGAGAGAGAGAGAGAGAGAATTCAGTTCTACAGTTTTACAATTCAGTAGCAGCAGCTGGGACTGGAATAGAACAAGCTGGTAAGCTTTTGAAGATGGGTTGTGACTGCTTAGTTCAGCCTGGTCAAAGCCCCTGTGGTCCATACAAGAGGCGAGGACTGGCTGACTAATGTTTCACTTGAAATAAGTGAAACAAGAAGGAACTCTGTGGTAACCTGAAAGAAAGAAGTTATCATCTGGAAAACCTGGATGGGGCAAGTTTCTTCAACAAGACACTGCCGTGGATGATTAGAAAGAAATCAGTCGTGGATGTCCTGGAACAACAAATTTCTCTCTGAAAACCTACAAGAACCTTCCTGAATGGTAACCATTTACCTTTCAAACCTGGTAAACTTCATAAATGTTAAATTCTGTGCACAGTATAAGAACTGCCTGCAATCAGTGATCTTGGAGGAGTGAGAAATGAGATTGGACTGTGAATCAAAGAATTTTTCTAAACTTACACACGCATTACATACATGCGAGCTTAGAATTAGAAGAGGGTTAAGTTAGGTCAAGTAAGTTAATAGTAATATGTTGGAGTTTGATCCTGTTTTCATGTTTAAAGATAATTAAAAGCAATTTTTAGTAACCATTGTCTTGGTGAATTTCTGTTGCTACTGGGCTTTGTGGTCCACTAGGGGTCCTAACAACAGAAAGACACAAGTACTAATGCAGAAAATGCAAGCAATACACTGGTGGAAACACATACCAGACCGAAAAGGACTGTTAAACCACCTCAGAGACTGATTGAAACTTGTTGAGTGGAAAGAGACTGGCCACGGAATGTAGATACCCTTGTTATGCAGACATAGTAATATGTTTATATGTTTTTATTTTTTTTAAAGGGAAAGATGTGTTGTTATGTATGGATAATAAAGAACTACATTTCCCAGTGGGCAATGGACGCGGTGTGCGCAGAAACAAAAAGGAGTCCACGACAGAAGTTAGTTGCATTGTTGATTCAAACAGTTGAAGAAATAAAGTTGATTAAGTGTTAAACCCACTCAAGGTGGTTCTTCTTCAAGGAACAAACAAGAATTATCTTGAGATAGATTTCATCAGGCCCTAGGGACATCCACCTTAGTGTTCATCAAGAAACCTAACACTTCTTCTTTATTATCAACAAACCCTGGAATATCAACAGATCCTCTCTGATCTCATTGTCATCCACATTCCTCTCCTTGGTGAATACCTTTAGTGGCTTTCTGCCCTCCATCACCCTCAGGCCCTGCATCCTGCAGCCTTGTAACTTTGATATCAAGCAGGTGGGTATTTTAAAGTTCAAGTTTATTATCTCTGACGTAGATATGCAACCCAATCAAATACACTGTCAGGGACTTAGAATGCAGTAGCTAGTGTTCAAAATTGGAAGGCCTCTGGTATGCTTCTACCCTCACCTGTCTCAAACTGTTTTCTACCATTCACATTGCTATGGCAGAAGATATGACCATATTAAAAATGTGTGACCTTTATTGTGGTGCTCTACACCTTGGATTTTGGGTAATAGTTTTGTATTGGAAAGCCCTTGTACAAAATGTGCATTGGCCTGGGGTACATTGCCCATTTGACATGCCTTGCAAAATAAAGATCATTTTTTTCAGGCTGAACTTCACATGAGGTCCTCACAAATGACTTGCCTTCACTGAAGCTTAAACCATCCAAATTAATAGAATGGACCTACATGCCATGCTCATCAATGAGCTCATAATTTCAATGAGCATGACTTAACCATACTGAGGAAAAGCAATTTTAAAGCTAATTTTTGTGAGTTCACATTAAAAAAAAACTGTGCATATTAGCAGTTTAAAAATGTGTTCCCATTATGAGGGGTAGTTAATACTTTTATCTTGTTGACCTCTCTAATATTTTAAAATAATCCTTTAAAATATATAAAGTATGAGCCACAAAAGGGGCTTGTTCAATTGAATCATTAGGACTCCCTTCACATCATTGATCCTGCTGTAAAAGATTTCAGTACCTCTGTGACTTTTCTCTATCATTGCTACACATTTTAATTATTCAACATCAATGTATTCATGCTGGATCATGTAGCTGCATACGTTTTGAGTAATGTTCGTGTGGTAATTTTAACAGAGTAAATTATATAATTCATCAGTGATGCAGAGGAATTTATAATATCCTCCATCAATTACAACTCCTTACTTGCAAGATCAAGTTTCATTAGCTTTTTTTTTGAAAGAGTTATATTTCTACGTTTGAAGTGGATACCATAGGAGGGGAACATGATTGAACAAACAGATGAGTTGAATTCCATTTGTTCAATGCCACATACAGATATGCCCTAGCCCTCCTGCTGCAACAATGTCCTGTGAATCTGAATTACAGCTCAGATGCTCATCTATCATGAGTGAGATTCAAATGGTCGTATGACTTTCAAACCACATGCCGTTAAGTGACTGAAAGTTCACTATTTATCTATCTATCTACCATATATTTGACTGTTCAGTTAATTCGTGAAACCCTAAAAATCTCTCAAAGGTGGGGGAGTCCTGTCGACTTATACACCAGATATATTTTTGAGACCTTAAATTCACCAAAAAAAGCAGATTGACATCGTTCCGGCATACAAGTCGATGCTGAAAGCACTTCCCCACTGCTGGTGCTGCCCCTCCCTGACACCTCCCCATCACTGGGTGTAGCCATAACTGCTCCTACCTGGTTCTCTGAGGCCGGCGTTGCTGTTCCCACCTGGTAGGCCGAGGTTCCTGCTCTTGCCGGGGGCATGATGTCACTGTTCCAGCTCTGTGGGCTGTCACCACTGCTCCTGGTAGCCGAGGTTTTTTTTAAAAACTTACTTTGCAGCTTTGTTACTTGGATTGGGGTGTTTCAAAAAAATTTGGGTTGTTCCTGGGAGGCCCAGACAGCCTGAAATTGGGGATCAACTTATACGCTGGCTAAAAAGGGAGGGTTGACCTATCTGCTAGTCAACTTTTACGCTGAAATATATGGTATTTATCTATCCATCTACTAATCTATCTATCTACATATCTTGACTTTTTTAGATAGGGAAAAGTTGAAAAAATGAATGGATCTCTTGCTGTATGATTGGATAAAGCATTTAGTCAGGAAATATTTTCTGAGATATATACTGAACTGACAAACAGTTGAAATTTGGAGTTAGATCATCAAACATCCATTAACACTAATCTTTTACTAATTCTGCTTTATGCTCTCTACATTCCTATCAATTCATTCCAATTCTACAATCCAGGCAATTTACAGTGGCCAATTAACCTATAGCCCACACATCATCTTATCAGCGAATCAGTGAAGGTACAGAGCCCATTTGATATTTGGAATCTATCAATTTTCTACATAAAAACACAAAAAAATTTATCCTTGCCCTATTCTTCAAAGTACTGATTGAATCCCTTTATGAAAGCCACAAATTTGCATCCAACATTCTGATGCTAACCACCAACTGATTTTCAAAATTTTGCTCCAGCCTTTTAACAGCAAGGATAGAAATAAGCATCATCTGGGAGATCACACAAATGAAAATTTATAAGAGTGTCTAGCCTTACTGAAAGAAATACCTTGAAGAAAAGCTCAGGCCTGAAACATAGGTGACCAGAAAGCTGAGTACAAGGTTAATGGTCAGATACTTAACAGTATGGAGCAACAGAGGACCTTGGGGTTCAAATTCATGCATTTCTCAAGGTCTCCCTGCAGGTTGATAGGATAGTTAAGAAGGCCTATGGGATGTTGAGGCTTCACTAATAGGAGAATGGAATTCAAGGGTAGAAAGATCATGTTGCAGCTCTACAAATCTCTGGTGAGACCACAGTGACCTATTATGTTCAGTTCTGGTCACCTTATTATAGGAAGAATGTGGAGAAGGTGCAGAGGAGATTTACCAGAATGTTGCTTGGATTGGAAAATAAGTGTTATGAGGTAAGATTAGCAGACCTGAGACTTATCCCTTTGGAGTGCAGAATGAGAAGAGACTTAATAGAGGTCTGAGAGGCATAGATAAGGTGGACAGCCAGCATCATTTTCCCACGGTAGGAATAGCAAACACCAGGGTGATATCACAAAGTGAAGGGAGGAAGGTTTAGGGAAAACAACAGGGATTTTTTTTTATTTTTAAAAACACAAAGAGTTGTGAGTGCCTCGAATGCCTTGCCAGGGGCAATGGTGGATGCTGAAACATTAGGGCAGGGGTTTCCAACCTAGGGTACATGTACCCCCAGTGGTACATTTGCACTTTTCACTGAGTACATTGGGTCTGAGAGAATAACCACTACTGTACAATACATGGTGTTGTAATCTGCAGTCAGATTGCACAATGTCGTGTTTTTTTTTTATCCTTAATTTTTAGGGGTACACGGAAACCTATAAAAATGCCCAAGGGGTACAGAGGAACAAAAAGGTTGGGAACCCCTGCATTAGGGTAATTTAAGAGACTCTCTGACAGGCACATGGATGAAATAAAAATAGAGGATTATGAGGTAGGGAGAGTTTTTTTGGAAGGAATATATAGGTCGGCACAACATCCAGTGCCAAAAGGCCTGAACTGTGCTGTAATGTTCTATATATCTCCTATGGACGCTGTGAGATCTGCTGACTTCCTCCAGAAATTTTGTGTTTTTACTACATTTTACAATTAAAGAACAGCTCATTTTGGAAGATTGTTAAATTTATTGAGATGATGCAGAGGAGATTTGCCAGAACAGGTCCAAGAATGAGGGACTTTAATTCAAACATTATGCTGGAGAAGGTGAATTGTTCTACCTCAAAGGAAGTAGAGAGATTTGTTGGAGGTGTACAAGATTATGACAAACATAGATAAAGTACACAAAAAATTTGTTTCCATTAGTTTGTGGTAGAAGGATTATGGGATACATTTAATATTTGTACACCAGACACATGATGGACATGGAAAATAACTATTTTTACACAGAGAATGCAGTAATGACCTGTAACGAGCTGCCTATGAAGTTGTGGAACAGATGATTTCAACAGAAAAATGGAAAGACATAAAGCAGCAATGAAGTCAATTTAAATTTCTTACAAAGTACAGCTATATCACAAACAAAGCATCAGACACTTTGATACTAGCATGTGAGTGTGGCCTGTCTTGAATGAGATAAAATAAGCCATAGGATAGAAGAGAAAAGTGAAACCAACTATTGCTCTCTGGAGAGCTGGAATCAGATGGTTTCCTCTGTGCTGTAATAACTGTGACTATGTCATCTTTAGCTCTTTTGCCTAATACATTAGATTTATGATCTCTAGTTCTCAACCCTTTCACCATTGAAAACAGGTTCTCTTTATTCTGTTTAAACTCCATGTTATTTTGAGCATCTTCTCTCAACCCTTTCTCTTATCAGCATCTAATAGCCTGAATATGCATGAGATTGTCTGATCTCGGAAGCCAAGTAGACACAGTTCTTGGAGGTAAAACCGCCTAGGAACACCAGGTTTCTGTGAGGAGCGCTGGACAAAGTGGCGACTCTCTGTCTGCCTTACACTAGACAAAAGTTAAAGTATTTCATGTATGTTACATACTAAATGTAGTATTACGTGACAATAATGGAACTTTTACCTTTTTACAAACAATTGAACTGTCAATTGACCATATCAATAATGTTTTTCTGCAGCTCTCAAAGGCCTTAACAGCCTCAGTAAGTGCAGTGACAAGAATTATATGTGATATTTTTGTTGTGGCCAAAGCAGTATTTAAAAACAATTAATGTAACAACTACCTATTGTTCTCTGCATCTCCCTTATTGACCAGGATTCTCAAATGTTTTCTTTTTATTATTAATCACTTTCTCAATCCCATCTTCAAGAAACTCCTATGTGGCCATGCATGGCCATGCTGAGGACCTAGACACATGTAGGTTGGAAGAGCTCTCCATGAAGATTGATTAGAAGACTGATTTAAAGTTATTAAAATAATTTTTTTGTGTTAAAAACAAAAGATTGATGGGTAAGAAGAACAAGACCCAGAAAAATAAGACTAAAGATGCTCAAAAGTCCACACGGGAGAGATGAAGAAGAAGGTGCCACCACGATGTCGAGATGAACCCAAGGAAGTGGGAATTAACACAGGATTTCTTAAAAATTATAGAATCTATGGAGGTTCTGAGTGAATGATTCTCTAAGGTGGAAAATATACTAAGAGAAGTAGTAGAAAAAATAACTGTGATGGAATTAAATGTGATATTTTTGTTGTGGCCAAAGTGGTATTTAAAAAAGTTAATGTAACAACTCCCTATTGTTCTCTGCATCTCCTGTAATGCCCAGGATCTCAAATGTATTCTATTTATTATTAATCACTTTCTCAATCCCATCTTCAAGAATCTCCCATGTGCCGGTGTGTGGCTATGCTGAGGACCTATACAAACATAGGTTGGAATCCTGAATACTTGGGTGAGCCAGGTTGAAAATAACCTGATAATGACTCAAGAACAATTAAAAACTCTGGAGGAAAATACGAAAAAGTGGTAAGTGATTAAACAACTTCTGCTGGACAAAATCGACCACATGGAAAATTTTAGCAGAAGAAATAATGTCCGAGTCATCAGGCTGAGAAAGGTGACCTGGTGAATTTCTTTGAAGAGTGGATCCCACAAGCACTGGAAGTGGGAAAATTCAAAGAAAAACTACTTATTGGCTCCAGAAGAGCAGATGACCAAAGACCATGACCAGACCTGGTAAGAATTTTGAGTAGACGGGATTGGGAGGCAACATTGAGAGCAGCATTGGAGAATGCCAGGGAAAATGGTGGTCCAATCGAGAAGGAAGGAGGAAAGGTTCTATTCTTTCAGGACTAATTTGGTAAAACAAAGAAAAGAATTTGACGATGTTAAAAGACAATTGAGAAAATGGAATATAAACTATGCAATGCTGTAACCTGGATCAATGCAACAGAGGGACCCTGAAGATTTATAAAACAATAAAGGAAGTAGAGAGATTTCTACAAGAACTAAAGGGAACCCAAAAATAGATGCAATAAAAAAAAGAAAGAAGAACAAGAACAAAGACAAAGTGAACTCTAAATGGTAAAAATCAGATAAAAAGTAAAAGATAGTTATATTTTTTGAACTGCCTATTATCAGTTAAAGTAATATTGAAAGGTATATAGAGAGTTCAACAGAGAGTAAACATTTAGCAAAATAGTAGCAGGGTGGATATTCCAACAAGGGGGTTAATGGCACAGGGGAGGGCAAATTTTTCAAAATGGCGCTGAAGTTAAGAGGAGGAGTTCTTCTTTGGACAGTACCATGGGCTTTTTTCATGGGCTTCCAGGGTTTCTTGATTACATCACCATCAGAGCAAAGGCAATACATGCATTTGTTAAAAGGGTAACATCACTTTACTTTATAAATAAGCAAAAGGGAGTAATGATTGAACTGAATATGTACAAATGTAAATTTAATGATACATTTCTAAGGGCTGAAACTTGTTGGAAAGTGTCAACAGATTTGACATTTCTCAATTTAAATATGTCTGGGATTTCCACAACATACTGAACTCTCAAACATTTTGGAGTCCAGCGCACTTGCTGCATTCCAAAAGGAGAAGGGCATGCATTGCTAAATTTACATTTTGAAACTACTTTAGCTAAATGGTTTTAATTGTTTGGTGGTTCTTTGTGGTGTAAAGATTATTTAAACAATTTAAATTTCTTTTAAATTGGTTCATGATTTTGGTTAGGGATTGGGTTAGATCCCTGAACTGGGAGTTGGTCTTAAATTGTGGAGATGCCTAAGTAAGAGTTGTGTAAATGATTCCCAGCTCTGGATTCTGACCTGCTCAGGCGCAGTTACACAGTTTTGCATGTGTGCATGACTGAAAATTCCAGAAAGGCATTCAGGCAAGTGATACACCATACTTATCCCCACTGTTCATTATCTGGCTCCTCCACCTTAGATGGATGGATGACTTAAATCTGTGCAGTTAACTTTAATATGTGTATTATCTGTAATCCAATTTCTAGGCATGTACATCTGAATGGAATGGGAATCAAAGCCAATGAGTTAAGTATGTTTTTAAATAACAGTATTTCTAATTGAGACAAATTGAAGTATGAAACTCCACCTTTTAGGTAGGTTTTATTCAATATTGAAATCTTAGCTAGAATCTACAAGATTTAATATGTTTCCTGCTTTTCCAGATACCCATTCTCCATTGTAACATAATTAAGTTTGTTGATTAGTTCATTCCATCAGGATATGAAACACACTTTCACCACTTTTCTCAGGTTGTGTTCATAATATACAGATGCTCCTTGTTTTCACTGGTCACTTGTTTTTGGTCAAAGGTGACTTGACAACTTATGATCAATTAGAAAAGTACCACAAGTAGAACTGTCAACTCCCAATGCCAAAATTCTCAATAGATAAGGCCACTGTAACTCAACACTATTCACTGTAACTATTCCATGTGACAGATGCTTCCATGTGACAGATGCAAAATTCTCAATAGGTAAGGCCACTATAACCCAATACCAGTCACTGTAAATGTTTTCTTGAGGAATAGAAATACTTCCTACATTTTTAGAAATAATTATTGCTGTGTTTAGTCTGGCAACAAAGAAGATACATTATCATTTGGAAATAAAGTGAAATTTCTGTAAGTTCCTTGGGAAAACTCACAAGGTACAAATAAGTAGTCATAAAAAGAGCTTCTCTAATTTTAAACAAAGATGTTGCATTTATCATTATGCATTCAGCACTGACCCACAGACTAATCTATGTTCAAATCAATATTCTGGAACATTATGCTAATCCTTCACAAAAGAAGATAGTTGACTGGGCGTAGAAAGGAGAATTAAACAAGTGATCCTTGCCATTTTGCATATGACCAACTCCACTACCTACTGCAGACAAGGGAATACGTAGTCAACTAATTTGTTTATTGAAATGAGGTACCGCTCTAAGAAGTGTTTCTTGGTTTGCCAAGTTTGATATTTAAAAAGAAACTTGGAAAGATAATTATGAATTTGGTCAATAAACTGCTGCTGGGGAATCGTACTTTGAGTTGTTTTATTTTTCATTTTGACTTTTTGTTACTCAAACCATAACCACCATTGCCAATTTTTCCATGCTGCATTTTAATGATTCTGCTAGTGCAATTTGAATTTCCTTCGGATGGTACTTGTTTGTGTCTTTACTTATTCTACTACCAACTCATTTTGCCTTTCATAACTGTCATATTTGAAATTAAATCTCTCCTGCTTCCCACCTTCTTACAAAACTTCCTGATTGTTTTTTTCTCTCCCTCTCCTTTCCTTGTTCCCATATAAATTTTAATGTACCTAACATTCTTCAGACTGAAATGTCAACTCTCTGATTCAGATCGATCAGTAGAGTTTTCAGGCATTTTCTGTTTTTACTGCCATTGATGTAGGAAATGGAAATAAGCCAAAAAAAATACTGGAGGAAAAAAAATCCTGAATATGGAATCGTTGAGTGTCTGTGATCGTGGAATGTTTTACATGACCACAACTAAACTGAAATTCAATATTCTCAAAGACCTGAAATACTCTTGCAAACCACGTACATCAACAAACAAAAAAGCCCACAATTTCCAAAACAGAAAACTGCTCAGTGGCTATTTGGCCTGTCTGATTGGAATACTTATTTTGCATAATTTAAAGTGAAATTCCATGAGAATGAATTACAATCTCCATTCCTGAACTACATCAAATTTCATGGGACTAAAACTTGGTTGTTGCTAACATTTAACATAGAATGCAGAAAGCATCTGGTATTTTTTAATGTCCAGCACTGCATTAAATCAAATCAATTCGATGCCATTTTTCTCCTAAGATAGAAGTCCTTGGCTGGTTAAAATGGTTCAGAAACAATAAATCTTCAGAAGCAGACAATACTTTTTTTTAGCAAGTTTACCAGCAGTATCAGGAAGATTTGTGTTCTATTGACAATCTCAATAATGAAATCAGAACACAAAGAGGTATCAATAAATTAGAAAAGATCAATCAGATGTCCATATTCAAAATTCAGCTAGAGTTAATGGCAAATCAGCCTGATTCATTCATGTGCAAAATAATGTTATTATCATTTCTAATTAAATATAGATTTTTTTTTAGACATACAGCACAGTAACAGCCCCTTTTGGCTACAACCCACACCACCAAATTACACCCAATTGACCTACACCCGGTTACATTTTCAACAGTGGGAGGAAACCAGAGCACCTGGAGGAAACCCATGGTAGAACGTACAAATTTCTTACAGAGAGCGCCTGATTTGAATCCCAGTTGCTGAAGCTGTAGCAGCTTTGCACTTACCGCTACGCCACTAACCATGCCACCTTTTCAAAAAAAATCACAAAAATAAGTTATATAAAAAAACAGCATTCAATAGGAAAATTTTAAGGCGATGTTCATGATCAGCAGACCAAAATACATAAAATATACTCAAGAGTTCAGGAAGCAAAAATCCTCATTGTCAAGTGTAATTCTGAATATTCTATGTGTTCTTGTGTGTGAATTAATTATTAATGTAAGTCAGCATGAATTGATAACAATAATTTCTGACCTCTGAGAAAGTAACAACCCAAAATAAGAAAACTGGAACATTTTCACAAAAAAAGACTGAATTCATTACAAATCACTTGTGGTTCAGGTAAGGTATGGCTTAAAAAAAACAAAAGGGTAGCAAGCAATGAATACTGAATAGAGGAGTTAATAATGATAAAACAAACCTAAAACATTTTCTAAAGATGACTTTTACAGCGATTACTGTTTCCAAGTAAAATTAAATTATGACAGAACTCAAACTCAAATTAAATAGACACGAGTATGGTATAAGCTTAACAAGCTGTGAAATCGAAGAGGCAGATCATTAATTAATTAATTGCTCTGAATCAGTGGTTCTCAACTCTTTTCTTTCCACTCACATACTACTTTAAGTATTCCCTATGCCATAGGTGCTCTGTGATTAGTAAGGGATTGATTATGGTGGTATGTGGGTGGAAAGAAAATGTTTGAAAACTACTGTTTTAATTGTACCTGATTGACTCGTTATGTTCATGGTTTCATAAATCCAAAGGAAATGGGCCAATGACAATTTTTCTCAAGCAAAATATTTCAGTAGCAATGGGGTCTAGAGCAGTGATTCTTAACTTTCCCTTCCCATTTACATACCACCTTAAGCAATCCCTTACTAATCACAGAGCACCGAAGACATAGGGATTACTTAAAGTGGTATGTGAGTGAAAAGAAAAAGGTTGAGAACCACTAGTCTAAATGGTAGATGATGTTTGATTATAGACCAATATAAATTACCACACATTTGGGAATGGTGGAAATGAACTTTGTGAATGGTATTAATGAGAAGCTGAAAGGATCTATAATCCTTAGTAGATTCACAAATGAAATAAAACAATAAATTTTTCTCATAAAAGTTTATAAAAGACAAATGAAATGGCAATGTTGCATAATTTTGAAATATTTCTGGTAAATAGGCAATGTAATGTATGTAGTATATATGAAAGTGAAAAAATACACCAACCATAGCTTGCAGCCAGTCATAGTATTTTAACACATCTGAAGCAATCAAGTAGCCAGTTTAAATCTCAAGAGGTTTGACATAGGGCTTGAAATTGTCTGCTATGGTTGAAATGAATGAGGAAATTTAGATTTATTCATAAAGTCACATCTAAAAGTTTCAGTATAAACACAAATCACAGATTTCTAACCTAAAGTTAAAAGTTCTAATCATGCCTTCCTACTGGATTTCAGTGCTCCACTCTATAATATCGCTCTTGATCTTTCTTTTTATGCGTATGCTTCCAAAACATTCAAATGAGGAAAGTAGGAACCTTTTATGATTATAAAGAACCAGGTCTACTGAGAGCATTGATTGTGAAGTTAGCAGATGAGAGGGTGAAAAGAGGTTCAGGCAGCTAGGTTTTGTTTTTATTATAAAATAAAAGCAGAGGATGCTGAGGAAAATGGACAAGCAGTATCTGTGGAAAGAGAAACAGTTTTGGGCCAAAGACTCTTCCTTAGAACAGGGAAAAGAAAAAAAAAAGTTAGTTTTAAGTTGCAGAGATGGTGGAGAAGAAATATATAGAGCAATTAATATCTCTGATAGGGTGAAACCACAGTTGTCATGGAGATAGGTTGCAGAGGTAGTGGAAATATATGAAATGTGGTCAAGGATCATTTCCCCCCTGGAGAAGAAGCCATGGTTTAAAAAGGAAGACATCTCAGAGGTAGGTGTTGAAATTCCAGAGTTTAGCTTGAGTATACGTAGCAGCATATGTATTGAAAACTGAGTTGAGGGAGGAGATCTGAATAGGGCTGAAACCAACCATTCCATGTACCCCAGAAAAAGATGTGCATAGCTTGGACCCAGGCACATTCTCGCATCAAACTATGAGTACTGTTGAAGCATACTCAGGCATAACAGCCAATTAGTACTCAGATACAGCAGGCAATTTGACCACTGCAAATTCCCACAGAGAACTACCGGTAGTTGATAATGACTTGTTGATCTGTATTAACAATTTTGCTTCAAAAATAATTATTGATTGGGACACTGTAGATTTTCTATTCTGTTATTTGAAGCAATCCCATTGGATCATGCATGTCCACATGAGGAAAAAAAATATTGTAGTTAGAAGAGAGCATCTCCAACAATTTAGTCTATCCTCAGTATTGTGGTGGAGTTTCAACCTGTATTACATACTTAAGTTACCAGATCACAACTGCAGAATTAGTGAAGAGGTGACTAACAACTGAGCTGCAGTATAATTGATATCAAACATTCAATGTGCAACAGTAGTCTACAGCAATGTGAGTAAAACCACAAATGTTTTCATCTGTGTTACATCCAGGATAAGTAGTTGTTTCACCTGCACAATTAACCAAAACATTTTTTTTTAGTTTTCTGGTATATCAGGTAAACAAGAAAGACTACAGATGGTGATAAACTGGAGAAGCACACAATTCTGCCTGGCCCACAGGAAAAAAAGAATCCCAGGGTTGTATGTGATGTCATGTATGTACTCTGACAATAAAGTTAAACTTTGAAACAGTTGAAGATACTTAGCAGGCCAGGCAGCTTCCATGGAAGGCAAAAGATGGGCAATGACATGGACTATAATTTGCTGTTTCTGAATGCTGCATGACTCGCTGAATTCCTCAATATTTTGTTTGTTTCTCAGCTACATTACAGAATTTGTTCCACAATTGTATCAAAAGTTAATTCAAATGTTAATGCAAATTAGAAGCCACCTGTCAACTTTTAAACAAAGATAAAGACATTTATATGATGTTGCAACTTCTAGAGATGGATAAGTAGATTACACTGCTTCTAGCAGAAGCTTTTCTTATGGACCAAACACTATCAACAAAGTATAGAGAACACGGGGTTTTGCAATATTAAAATTAATGGATATAAGATCCTGAGGGGATCTCTAACCTTCCTGTCCAAATTCCTGGCAAGTATTCCTGGCATGAAAAGCTCCATGGTTTATTAAAAGTTTGTGAAATCAACCCTTTAATGGCATAAGGACCCGCAGTGAAGGAAACATTTATGCTGGGCTTCAAATGATACTTGTGATTTACTATTCAACTAATACATGACCAACAGGAATTCAATCGAAGCTGAAGTAACTTGTAAACGTCAGTGAGAAAATTAACAAAAAGCTTCTGTTTTATTACATTCACACAAAGGTTCTCACCCCACCCCCAGCCTACCCCCCAAAAAAACAGATCAATGTCATTGCACTTAAGTGAATTCTTTATCATGGACTAAGATGAAAGTGCTTTCTTTTAAAAAAAATCCTGACCTCTAGTTCAGTACTCACTTTTGTTTTTATTCTTCCACACTCATTCAGAATTCTGCACAGATTTCTTCTGAGGAGTCCTTAACAAGCAGAAGATGTTTTACCTTTCTAATTTCTGAACAGCAGTAGTTATAAAAATGATGGACAATTCAGTATAACACACAGGTATTCTTCCAAGATGCATTTAATTTAAGTACAAATTAACAGGTGGTACTATAATTTTGGCTTTTACAGTATTTAAACATAATTGAGCATAACTTAAAAATCCAAAGCATTTTGATGAATCTTAAAAAGCAATTTTAAATTAAGATTCTGTTATAAATAATGAAGTATTCAGCCAGCTTTAAAGCTAATTTAGAAAATGGAATATTTAGCTGCAAAATTATAAACATTTATTGCCCATGAAAGTTATCCATTATTGCCCATCTGGACAGAGGAGATACTATAAGGATGTTATGCTATTATAGATGCAATGCATCATCAAGTTTATTGACAAATATGTGATGCAGATGCCTTGAACTAATTTTGAGATTAAATTGACTGTTTCTATTGTACTTTTCAATAAAATTAAGCCTTGATTATTAGTAGGGCCAAATGCTTGCTGATGTAATGACAAAGTCTGATGCCACATTGCTACGTAGAACTGGGAACAGCTTTCAGTATCCACACAATCTGGTCGATGCTGAATGGGATTCCCTTCTTCCTCGTAGATTAAATGGCACAGAATCAATAATTTGGTGTTAGTGTAAACTTTTATGCAATATTCTTGCTGCAAAAAAAATGCTAAATAGAAATTCTCACTGATCGAACTATTACTGTCAACATGTATAAAATTACAAATTTTGCTGAATCACCTCTCCAGCTCCAAACACACTTTTATAAGGTGATTTCATCCATTCTATTCCATGGTTAAAAAATGTAATTTTAAGTGTATTTTTATCATTTTATCTTAATATTTAATTTCTTCTTTTATTGCAGCTGCAAGCCTTAACCATTAATTAGCTTTCCCTTACAATTTTAATTAGTCAGCACTTTACTGCATGCCTCCAGAAATTATTCAACACAATTGGCTGATCAGCCTTGACACCACATAAAGCAACTGGCAAAATAAATTTTAAAAATTAAAATAAATAAGAATAGAATAATAAGTAAAATATGTAAGTTTAAAATTGTAAAAGTAAATGTTCCCTGAAGTAACACGTAAACCTTTGGTGAAGACTAGAGTAAATATTCAGCCAGTGCAGAGCCTTGATCATGCTTTGCTTGTAGCAGCTGTTTGAAACAGCAATGGTGTTGCCCAGGATGAAGAACTGGTTGATGTCATTATGTGACTCTCTTAAAGTGTCTCCTTTTCTCTGCTTAGTAAGATTCACTCAATCAGAGGCTTTATTTGTAAACTTGGGGGGTGGGGGATTTAATTATTTTATAATGTTATCATATGTTTTTTGGATGGCTTTGTAGAGCAGGAGGAACCTGTAAATGCAGCAACAGTTAAATGTTTTCAAAGAATGTGACTGAAAATTAAAAAAAAAAGTGAAGCATGTTCAGTGTAGTATTTTTTATCTTTTAAACTGCTTACAGGCAGTCCCCAGGTTGAAAACGCCGAACTATGAAGAAATCATACATTCCAAAAAGTCAACCAGAAGTAGAATGTTTTGAACTTCTAGTTTGAGCATGGTTATGCTGCAGGACACTCACACGCGACGATGCCATCACCCAACAAGGTGAAAGGGAGGGGAGAGCAAGTGAGCGGAAGGAGGGGGGAGTGAGTGAGCAAGTGGGGGGGGGGTGAGTGAACGAGTGGGAGGGGGGGAATGAGTGAGCAGAGGATGGGTGAGTGAGCAGAGGTGGGGTGAGTGAGCGAGTGGGAGGGGGGAGCGAGCAAGCAGGATAGAGGGCGAGCGGGTAAGCAGGAGGGAGGGAGGGAACAAGCGAGCAAGACGGGGGAGGAAGCAAATGAAGATGCTGGAGACAATGGGGTTAGGGTCAGTGCATTGTCATTGCCCAGTATTGCAAGAGAGTTCATCATGTTCTCTTGTGAGGGATAATATGTATTGAATTATTATGTTTAAGATATTTTAGTGTATTGAGGTGTTTTATATGCAAAGAAAGGAAAGATATACACTATATACTAAGATAAACATTTGACGAACTGACACTAAATAAAGACTATATGTACCTTTTCGACTTGCATACAAATCCTAATTAAAGACAGACCTAGGTAATGCAACTCATTTTTAACCTGGGGATTGCCATTATTCTTAATGCAGGTGTATTAGTTTGGTCAGATTGTAAATCCTGTGCATATTGAGAAAGTTGTTGGCACAGAGCCCCTTAAATCTTTATGCACAGCCATTACCTAATCCTGAAAGCAATACTCACCAGAATATTTATCTTAGAATGATCCCAAGAAAAAATATTGTTGTAAAGCAGCGTGTTGTTTCCTTCTCCAAAAAAAAATGAAGTAAAATCAAAAGTTTAGTGTCTGCAAACACACACATGGTGGACAGCGTGGCAGGTTCAAGTTAACAATTTTAGGTTTTGTTTTTGGAAGCTCAAGGTGCTCAGGAAGATGGATTACATTTACTCTGAGATAGTCAAGAATAGTGCAAAGAAGGCAGATATCTGTTCCTTGGTGAGGACTGGTCTCATGGTACAGGATACGGAATGAGATTGGTTGTTGGAGATTTGTGGGTACAGTGATGGTTTTGGGATCCATGAGGAATGGAATCTCTGAGACAATTCTAGGATTTGAGGGAAACTGTTAAATATATTGATGACATATTGGAAACACAGAAGTGTCTTGTTCCCAAGAAAACTAATATTTAATTAAAAAAATTTTTTAGACATACAGCACGGTAACAAGCCATTTCAGCCCATGAGTCCATGACTCCCAATTTATACTCAAGTAAATCTATGTTTTGAACGGTGGGAGGAAACTAGAGCCCCCAGAGAAAACCCATGCAGAGACAAGAAAAATGTACAAACTCCTTACAGGCAGCGTGGGATTCGAACCCTTGTCCCAGTTGCTGGCAATGTAAAGGCATTGATAATGTGCAATGGACTAGAAAGGTAAAAAATGCTAAATCAAATTTTGTGAAAGATCTGTGACATGACTGGCTTCTTTCACTTTCTACACTCTACTAAGTTTTGCAAATGAGTTTAAAGAACTGCCTGAATTTGGTTAAATTTCCATGACAATATATGGAGAAATACCAGTTGATTTTAAAAGGAATTCTGACACTACCTGAAACTATCCTCCAAACAAGTAAAATATTTCATCAGGCCTTCTATCTTAGGAAAGAAAATTGTGGAATCTGACTGTTAAAACATTTGAAGACAATTACGCAAAAAATATAAGATTTTCACATTGTGATTCCTAATCTCTCTGTTGGTGGATAATTTCTATTCGATGACTGAATTTAAAAAAATCTTTCATAATCTTTAATCCATTGTAAGGAATTTTCCTTCACTTAATAATCCATAGGTGCGACTGAGGTGAGGGGAACCCAATCCAAGGTGAACCCATAAATGGCAGCAATGCCTGACAACATACCTAGTCAGGTACTGAAGGACTACTTGGACCAACTAACAGAGGTCCTTAAGGACATCTTCAGCATGTCACTGCAGCAGTCCATCGTCCCTGTGGGTTTCAAGCTACTATCACCCTGGTACCAAAGAGGGCAACTGTAACAGGCCTCAATGACTGCTGCCCCATGGCACTGACCTTCATTTTGAAATGCAAGGAGGGTTAGGAGAAAGAAAGCATCAAAGTATACCTCCCAGAGAGATGGACCCATTTTAATTCGGCTATAGAAGAAACACTGATGATGCTATAGTCTTGCCCATCTACTCCATCCTGAACCACCTGGAGAATGACGCCTCATACGCTAGGCTGCTATTCATCAAAATCAGTTCAGCATTTAATATGATAATTCTTCAGAGGCTGGTGGAGAAGCTGCCCATGCTGGGATTCAACACTGATCTCTATAACTGGATTCCAGACTTCCTCATTGAAAGACCACAGTCTGTCCGCCTTGGCAGCAGAACGTCAAGCACCATCACACATGCTACTGACCCACAACTGCACTGTCAGATCTAGCTCCATCAGAGTCTTCAAGTTTGCAGATGACACAACAGTAGTTGGGCTCATCATCAATAATGATGAGTCACACTATAGAGAAGAGGTGCAAAGCCTCGTGATATGGCACGAGAATAACAAACTGAGGCTCAATGTGGATAAGACAATAAAGATGATTGTGGACTTCAAGAGGACCAGGAACGACCACCCATCACTACACATTAATAATTCGGTAGTAGAGAGACTAAAGAGAACCAAGTGCCTTGCAGTCCACTTAAAAAGTGACCTTTTCTAGATTCACATCTCCTTACTTGTCAGGAGAAGACTAAGGTAGGCAAGATTACCAGCCACCATTCTGTCAACTTTCTATAGGAGTGCTATCGAGAGTATTCTGGCTGGCTGCATCACAGTGTGGTATGGTTGCCGTAGAAAATTAGATCAGAGGTTAATCCACACAACCATAAGAGCAGCAGAGAGGATCACTGGGGGCTCCCCCCACCCCCACCCCAACAAAGAAGTAATCTACCAAGACTGAAGTTTGAAGAGGGGGGTGCAAAATCTTTGAGGACCCCGCAGTGTGGATTGTGGAGGCCCATGTAGTCTCGTCATCTGGAACCTGGTGGAAGTGTGGATTGTGAGGATAATGTGGTCTCTCTGTCTGGAATCAGGTAGGAATGTGGTTTGCAGAGAGTCATGTGACCCCTCTGGTTGGACCCTCGTCAGAAGTCACCTCATCTGCCAGTCAAGGGTTAGATTTTCCCACAGATGAGGCTTATGCATGATTGGTCCTTGCAGGTCATGTGGATGGATCTTGCACTGAAAAAGCCGAGCTCGTGCAGTCTCTGCCCCCTCTCTCTTTGTTTGCTGCTGTTGCATGTAGATCATCTCTGAATTCTAGGCTGCAGGCCACAGGCAGCTCCAGAGGGCCGAATGCAATGAGCCTGTCCTGGATCCCAAGCTGTGGGTGATGCTAGAGACCAGGTTCATTTGGTATACTTGTTAGTTGTAATGAATTTACTGTTTGTTAGTGTGCTGTGCCTGCTAGAGGTAGAGTGAGTTGATGGTATTGTGTGTTCAACCCTCACAATCCCAATCAGGAGTTGAGAATGTTCAGTAGTGATTTATTTGCACCTGATCTGTGTGCCCTTTAGTGACTTCCTCTGTGCGTAAATAAAGCCCATGTGTCCAGCCTTGATTCTCTTTGAATCCATCAAACCTATTCTTGAACACAACAGACCTCTACCAACCCACACACAGTATCTTTCTCTGCTCCAGTTGGGAGAGATACAGGGATATCAGAGCCAGAACCAGCAGGCTGGGAATGCTGAATTAACTGCTCACACTAACCTGCTGAGATGCTACTATTTATTAAACAATATTTATTTTTATATAAGTTCTGCATATGCATCACTTATCTGCATATGTATTATGCCTGGTTATGTGTTTGCATGTTTTTGTTCCAAGAACCAGAGAATGCTGTTTTGTCAGGTTGTACAGTCCGGTGATCATAAACTTGAATACAGAAAGTCTTAAATGTTATTTTTCCCCTTCCTGTTCTCCAGGATTAGGGTTTGATAGTGGGAATCCAGTGCAAAGATATAATTGAGAGCTGATTCCACTTTATATCCTTGTTTCTGTACCTTAACGATTTCCTAGTTGTAACAACTATTGGGAAAAGCCATAAAAATCAGTTTTGCCAAAACAGATTTTCACTTTCTGAGGTAGCTAAATAGGAGGGTTAGAATCATTCAGGTCTTCGACTTTTATGCCTTTTTGCACTAGATGTCTATGCCCAAAGGGGATGTTGTCCAATATCCAGGGATTCCTTCCTTTTCTCATCTTAAACTCATCTCCCCTCCCCCAATATCCAGGGATCCCCTCTTTCTGTCTTGGTTCACAGATTTCCTTCCTCTCACTAGATCCAGAGTGGCCTTTTTATCTCTTCTTAGATCTATGAATTCCCTTTGCTACTTGCAGCTTTGCGGATCCAAGAATGATCTCTCTACCCAGTGCCTGCTATTTGATATTTCTTTTCCACAGTACATGCAATCTCACTTATTTTATAGAATCAGGAACAACCTCTTGTATTTCCAAGAGAATCCTTCTGGGGGGTGGGGAGAAACTCTCTTTTGCTTCTTTTTCTCTGAGTGTAAGTGGTATTGCACAATGTCAATGCTATGAATCTTTTTCTGGCTTATGGTAGACTCAAGGCAATTTCATGTAATATTATGTATCTGTTTTATTGCATAAATGGTATCTGTATATCCACTGACTCAGGAATCTCCCTTCTCTCGCACATTCAAGAAACCCCCGCTCTTCTCCCAGGTCTAGGGATTTCCCTGATCCCCAATCCTCTTCCCAGTCTCAGGATTTCTCTCTCCCCTACAAGATCGAGGGATTATCACTTCCTGGAACCCCCAATTATCTCACCTTGTATTCAGGAATCCTCTTTCATTATTTCTCCCCCAGAACTAGGGAATTTCCCTCCTCCTGAGATCCAGTGATTCCCGCTTCTCTCCCTAGATGTAGGGATTTGCCTGATCCTATACCCAGGATTCGCCTCTCATAATGCAAGAGCTCCTTCTTTTGCCAAATGCAGCTATTCCTCTCCTCTCCTGAGATCCAGGGATCCCTTCTGAGATCCAATGATCCCTCCCCTCTTTCAAGATCCATGGATCCCCATCCTTGTCCTCTCCCAAGATCCTGGGATTCCTCTTCCTTCCTGAGGTTTAGGGATCCCTCTCCTCTCCCGAAATACATGGATCACTCTCCTGAGATCCACAGTTCCCTCTTCTCTCCCAAGATAAAGGAACCCTGTCTCTCCCCAGATCCTGAGGTCCAGGGACCCCCTCTCTCCTGAGATCCAGGGATCCCTCTCCTCTCTTTAGATCTAGGGACCACTTTCCCCTCGACAAATCCAGGGATTTCCCCTTCTCTCTCCCCAGATCCAGGGATTTCCCCTTCACCCCAATCCAGGAATCCCTCTCCCCAGATCCAAGGACCCCTCTCTCCTCCCCATATCTAGGGAGTCCTCTCCCTTCCCCAGACCCAGGGAGTCCTCTCACTTCCCCAGACCCAGGGACCCCTCTCCCTTCCCCAGACCCAGGGACCCCCTCTCCCTTCCCCAGACCCAGGGACTCCTCTCCCTTCCCCAGACCCAGGGTCCCCTCTCCCTTCCCCAGACCCAGGGACCCCTCTCCCTTCCCCAGACCCAGGGACTCCTCTCCCTTCCTCAGACCCAGGGACCCCTCTCCCTTCCCCAGACCAAGGGACCCCTCTCCCTTCCCCAGACCCAGGGACTCCTCTCCCTTCCCCAGACCCAGGGACTCCTCTCCCTTCCCCAGACCCAGGGTCCCCTCTCCCTTCCCCCCCCAGACCCAAGGACCCCTCTCCCTTCCCCAGATCCAGGGACTCCTCTCCCTTCCCCAGATCCAGGGTCCCCTCTCCCTTCCCCCCCAGACCCAAGGACCCCCTCTCCCTTCCCCAGACCCAGGGACTCCTCTCCCTTCCCTAGACCCAGAGACCCCTCTCCCTTCCCCAGACCCAGGGATCCCTCTCCCTTCCCCAGACCCAGGGACCCCTCTCCCTTCCCCAGACCCAGGGACCACTCTCCCTTCCCCAGACCCAGGGACCCCTCTCCCTTCCCCAGACCCAGGGACTCCTCTCCCTTCCCCAGATCCAGGGACTCCTCTCCCTTCCACAGATCCAGGGTCCCCTCTCCCTTCCCCCCCCCCCCCCCCCCCCCAGACCCAAGGACCCCTCTCCCTTCCCCAGACCCAGGGACTCCTCTCCCTTCCTCAGACCCAGGGACCCCTCTCCCTTCCCCAGACCCAGGGACTCCTCTCCCCTCCCTAGACCCAGAGACCCCTCTCCCTTCCCTAGACCCAGGGATCCCTCTCCCTTCCCCAGACCCAGGGACCCCTCTACCTTCCCCAGACCCAGGGACCCCTCTCCCTTCCCCAGACCCAAGGACCCCTCTCCCTTCTCCATATCTAGGGAGTCCTCTCCCCTCCCCAGATCCAGGGATCCCTCTCCCTTCCCCAGATCCAGGGATCCCTCTCCCTTTCCCAGACCCAGGGACCCCTCTCCCTTCCCTCAGACCCAGGGACCCCTCTCCCTTCCCCCAGATCCAGGGACCCCTCTCCCTTCCCCATATCTAGGGAGTCCTCTCCCTTCCCCAGACCCAGGGACCCCTCTCCCTTCCCCAGACCCAGGGACCCCCTCTCCCTTCCCCAGACCCAGGGACCCCTCTCCCTTCTCCATATCTAGGGAGTCCTCTCCCCTCCCCAGATCCAGGGATCCCTCTCCCTTCCCCAGATCCAGGGACCCCTCTCCCTTCCCCAGACCCAGGGACCCCCTCTCCCTTCCCCAGACCCAGGGACTCCTCTCCCTTCCCTAGACCCAGGGACCCCCCCTCCCTTCCCCAGACCCAGGGACCCCCTCTCCCTTCCCTCAGACCCAGGGACCCCCTCTCCCTTCCCCAGACCCAGGGACCCCCTCTCCCTTCCCCAGACCCAGGGACCCCTCTCCCTTCCCCAGACCCAGGGACCCCCTCTCCCTTCCCCAGACCCAGGGACTCCTCTCCCTTCCCTAGACCCAGGGACCCCCCCTCCCTTCCCCAGACCCAGGGACCCCCTCTCCCTTCCCCAGACCCAGGGTCCCCTCTCCCTCCCTCCCCCCCCCCCCCCAGACCCAGGGGCCAGCCTTACCTGCAGACTCCTGAAGCTCGCGCTCAGGTGTACGATGTGCAGCGCCAGGCAGCGCGAGGTGCACCTGGCGCGAGATACGCCCTCCGCAGCCGCGCCGTCCCCGGATCGCCGCGCGCCCGCCGGCAGCAGCGAGCAGAGCAGCCAGCCGCAGATCAGGCAGCACCGCCAGGCGCTCGGCATCGCCCGATCCGCCGCACGCGAGAGCGCGCACACGCACCGCCCGGCAGCAACCCAGCCGCCCCACCGGCTCTTGCCCTGCGCCCAGCCACACCACTTTGCTGGCTGATTGTCACCACAACCCACCCACCTTGCCCAGCCCCCGCCCCTGGAGGGCCACCCACTTTGCGCACGCCCCGCCCCCCCTGTCCCTTCAAGACAGCCCCCAATTTTGGATTGCACCTCTTGCTTCCTTCTCTTTTCCCTCACTTTGGCCATGAGTCAGTGGAACTCTCACTAACTGGCAACTTGCCTTCTACCCCAAAATGTGTTGATAGAATGTGATATTTGGGGCCAGGAGCTGCCAATAACTGTCCATTGCTGGTCATTCCTGCGGATTGACAGTTCTTCTTAAGCTCCAAGCTCAGGGCAGAGTGTCTTGCTTCCACTCAGATCCGTGGTGAGACACTCATATTCTAATGTCAGTGGTGTAGGAGGTGCTTAATGGGATAAAGCAGGCAGTTGATTTGTGATAAAAGGATCCATCTGACACCTCCCTTGGATCCAAGGTTCTCCGTGGCATCCTGAATGCTTCTTCTTTCCATTTTGGATCAGTCTTCACTGCGGCTCTCTCGGAAGAAAAGTTGTAAGCACACTGTTTACAAACAAATCAAGAATACACTCACTCGTTTCTTTCATCGCAAAATGGAGTCGACTTTCTTTATTCTCTTCGGACACCACACGGCATTCTTCAGCCCCCCAAACGCTACCCTCTGATCTTCACATTGGCTCACTTTCACATGGGTGATCCCGACACTCTCACTCTTTTCCTCCTGCATCCAAGGTCCATCACCTGTAAGCTGGCTGCTTAACGAACCCGCGCGTGCATGCTATGACTCCTGCACGTCATCAGCGGCGACCAGCACCACGCCCGATGCAGGTAAGTACGTAACCGTGGCAAAGTGAGTGCGGTCAAGATCATGAGAGACGATACTAAATGGTCTAAGGGTTGATAAGGTGTACCAGGTGGCATGCACCCTCGGGTTCTGAAGGAGGTAGCTGTAGAGATTGTGGCAATGATCTTCCAGGAATCAATGGGTTCTGGCATGGTTCTGGTGGACTGGAGGACTGTTTAAGAAGGGAGGGAGGCAGCAGAAAGGAAATTATAGACCTATTAGCCAGACATTGGTGGTTGGGAAGCTGCTGGAGTAAATTGTCAAGGATGAGGTTACGGAATATCTGAAGGTGCATGAAAAGATAGGCCCAAGTCAGCTTGATTTTCTGAAAGGAAAATCATCCCTGACAAACCAATTGCAATTTTTTTGAAGAGATCACGAATAGAATAGACAGAGGAGATGCAGTGGATTTGGTCTTTCAAAAGGCATTCGCCACACGTCAAGCTGCTAAACAAGATGAGAGCCCATGGAATTACAGGAGAGATACTAGCATGGGCAGAGCATTGGCCAATCGGCAGGAAACTAAAAGTGGGAATAAAGGGATCCTATTCTGGTTGGCCACCAGTTACCAGTGGTGTTCCGCAGGGGTTGGTGTTGGGGCCACTTCTTTTTATGTTGAATATAAATTAGTTGGATTATGGAATAGATGGCTTTGTGTCTAAATTTGCAGATTATACCAAAATGGGTGATAGGGCAGGTGGTGCTGAGGATACCAAAAGGCTGTGGAGAGATTAAGAGAATATTTAAATTTAGAATACAGCACAGTAATAGCCCATTTTGGCCCATGAGCCCTTGCTGCCCAAATACACTTAATTAAACTACACCCCAGGTATATTTTGAACAGTGGAAGGAAACTGGAACCCCCGGGGAAAACCCATGCAGACATAGGGAGAATGCACCAACTCCTTACAGACAGTGCAGGATTCGATGGGTAGTGCGGTAACCGTGTTGCGCAACCCACTACACTAACCATGCCAGGGTAAAAAGCTGGCAGGTGAAATGTATTGTTGGAAAGTGGACAGTCACGCACTTTGCTAAAAGAAATAGACCAGCAGAGACTATTATTTAGATGGGGAGAACATTCAAAATTCTGAAGTGCAAAGGATTTGGGAGTCCTCGAGCAGGATACCCTAAAGGTTAACCTCCAGATTGAGTTGGTGGTAATGAAGGTGAATATAATGTTGGCGTTCATTTCGAGAGGGACAGCATATAAGAGCTGTGATGAATTGTTGAGACTCTATAAAGCACTAGTGAGACCTCACTTGGAGGACCATATACAGTTTTGGGTGCCTTATTTGAGAAAAGCCGTGCTGCCGGAGAAGATTTACTAGAATGATACTGGGAATGAAAGGGTTAGCACGTGAGGAATGATTGTTGGCTCTTGGACTGTATTTATTGGAACACAGAGGAATGAGGGGGGACTTCATGGAGGCATTTCGAATGCTGAAAACCTTGGACAGAGCAGATGTGGCAAGGACATTTCCCATGGTAGAGGATTCTAGGATAAGAGGTCATAACTTCAGGATAAAAGGGTATAAATTTAAAACAAAGATGCAGAAAAATTTATATAGTCAGAGGATCATGAGTCTATGGAACGTTGCCACAGGTGGCTGTGGAAGTGAGGTCATTGGGAAAAGATTGACAAGTATTTGATGATTCAGGTCAACAAGGGTTAAGGGGAGAAAGCCCAGAAGTGGGGCTCAGTGGGAGGATGGATCTGCTCATGGTTAGAAAGGTAGAGCGGACTTGATGGGCCAATGGGCCTGCTTCTGTTCCTATATCTTGTGATTTTCAGTAGTCATGGGCCAAGGATTCTCAAGAGTGGCCATGGGTGTCAAGCATTTTCAAGAACGGTTTGCACTGTAGCTATCACAATTAGCCAGGCTCTTATTCTGAAGGTAGTTATGAATAGAGTAACTTTCAGGTCTTCAGACATATCCTTTCCTTCGCAAATGCAGAAGATGAGGTTGTGAAACTGAAGCTCCTCTCTGCAAAGTTTTAGAATTTCAACGCTCGAGGTCTTGTTACTTTCCATTGGGCATTCTGCCTTCTTATTGGACACAGACACACAGCATGGTTGGACAAGATAGAATACTGTGATAAAGAGTCAAGGATGTTCACATCAAGGACAGAATCACAAATGTTCTTAGTGTTCCTTCTGGCAGGTGCTGACTGTGCATCCAACTTGGCATGGTTATTACTGAACAGTTAGGCCTGCTGTGTTTTTAATTCAGGGAAACATAATGGTTAAATTGTGTAATTCTAATGGGATGAAATTTGCCTTAGGTGATGATGTCCGTTGGATAATGGTAAGTTATCAGTCTGTTTTACACTCGGTTGAATTTTCTTTTGATGTCATTGGGTGCAATTCCATAATTCAAATCTTGCATCACAATGCAAGATTAAACCCAACACGGAGCTTTTATGTATTTTGTAAATTATTCCATGCAATGAGTTGGCAAATACACCTCACAACTTGAACAAGAACCTAAATGTTTCCATTCACAACCTGAGCTTTTGGAAAATTCTATTATATCTCACATTGCCCTGTTTGTCTATCAACTCTACGTAGTCAACAAATTAACTCTCCCATGGGAATAGGATATAATTCTGTAAGAGTGGGCATTTATTTCCCGAGTTAGCAGCTAAGCAAAATATGTGACAAGCAGCATGGTTAGCATAGAGGTTAGTGGAACGCTATTACAGCTCCAGCGATCCGGGTTCAAATCTGGTGCAGCCTGTAAGGAGTTTGTATGTTCTCCCAGTGTCCGTGTGGGTTTTCTCCTGGTGCTCCAGTTTCCTCCCGCCATTCAAAACGTCCTGGGAGTTGAAGATTAATTGAAATATTTGGGCCACGCAGTCTCATGGGTCAGCAGGGCTTGTTGTTGTTCTGTATGTCTAAACTAAAAAATAAATTTTAAAAATTCAAGAAAGAATTGAATAGGTAGAGAATAAGCTCTGAGAACAGATTGTTTATGAGTGTTTGAAGGAGCTGTTCAGACTTGTGCTTAATGCCCTATTTTCATGTTATAACTTCTCTGCATGTATTTCATTTCTTCTACAGTATGTATTGGCCATAATTAATTTTAGAATTTTCTTCAGAAACCTGTCAATTGATCTTCAGTTGGAGGGCAGTGGGCATGTTTTCCCTTTGTATAACCAAAGTTGCCAAGATAAAAGAGTAATAGATTTTAATTACTTATTGGATAAAAATATACATTTTCCCAGCTGTACCTGCATCAGGCATTTTGTCCTCCTGATCACTCTTGCAACTGATTTGCTTCAGTCGTCCCACCATCCAGTTTTAGTTGAATGGTGACCCCACCCACAGGTCAGGATCTAATCTGCTCCCACCAAGTTAATCCTAATCCCCTGCTCCTAATGCTCATGCCCAACCTTTAAATCCTCAGTTCCTTCTGCCAGCCATCATCAGTTCTGACCCAATCAGTCCCATCTATGATGACCCACCATCTTTGACTTGTGATCTGCATTCTTCCAGATCTTTGTGTATCTTTAGCAATTCATTCTATTATTCAGGTCAACTTCAGACATAATATTTCGGAAGCAAACATTGCTGTGTATTATTCATTTTACACCCTCACAAGGAAATATTTCGAGGTCATGATCCAGCTTTGTTTGAATTTGGACAGATCACACTTCTGTATGGGATTCTGAGTCGTTAACTAGTGCTTTTATTCTTTCCAAAGTCTGAAGGCATAGCAATAAATAAGGCCAGGGCTCCAATAGATGAGGTTTTCCTCTGCACTATACAAGTTAATCGTTAAACTATTACAAAATATTATCTTCAAAAATGATCATACTTTGTGGCTTAATTTGATGTTATCTTAGTTATTTTTAATCTACATACGCAGAATATTTGAAAATTTTATTAAAGGCTTTGTTGGGGAAAAAGGAAATGCAATTCCCAAAGAATGAGAAATTACATCTATTTTTAATACGTTTCTTGAAATTAAAAAAAACCCCAGATTTTGTTACTTCTCTCCAACTGAGAGAAACATTAGATTAAATTATTAGTGACATTTTGCAGAATGACTTTGAGGCATTCAGTCTACGTAATTAAAAAAAAAATTGTACTCTGGCTTTGTGACCTAGTTTGTATCTAACATGTAATGGTAGGATGAGAGCTATTTCTCTCATTGAGTGTGTCTGATGCTAAAATTAATTAGGGTTCTCCCATATCTATTTTCAAGTAGTTGTGGGGCCATAACATAAAATGATGCACTGATATTTGCAGATTGTCATAATATTATTAATTTTAAAAAGAGCCAACGGGAACAAATGAGTAAGCAGGTCAATTTACCCATCAAGATCATTCTATCCTGTAAAGGTGAAGTTTTTGTGAACCATGAAACATTCCAGACTGAAGAAATCATAAAATAAGTCAGAATGAAACTCAGACTTGGAAAAACCTCTGGAAAATTCCTTACTGACCTGTGAAGAGAATCGAGAAATCTGCAGGAACGTTCCTCAACAATTACAATGGTCTTTCATCAACTTTTTAATTACATGAAGTTTCCTCATTTCTCAAGAAAACAGACAGCATCTGTTTTGGGATCTGAAGTGATTTTTATCCTTGTTGTTATCTATTCTAGAGGTCGGGGACTCTGTGAAGAGAAATAATTCCTGGCATCTAACCCCTGTCCACTGTCCTCACAATTCAAATAACAGTAACCGGAAGATCTTTTTTTCCCATAATTTTAAACTATCGCATCACACTTTGAAGTCTTTACTGCTTCTGTGAAGAAAGCTCAAATTTTTAAAATTAATGTAATCTGTTAAGAGACTGAAGATTAGAAATCATTACTTTGGATCTTTTCCAGGCACCCAATCTCTTCCTGTGTGTCAGACTGGATACTGGTATTTTAATGTGGCTTTGCCCTTGATGCTTGCCACAAGGGACAGAGCCATTCAATCAGTACATTGGCTATTCTGAATTGAAAACTGCCTTGCTGCTGGTATTGAGTGTTAAAAGAGAAAAAGATGCAACCATTTAAATAGTCTTATTAGCAGTAAAGCAATAATCAAAAATCAACATTTATATTAGTTTTCACTAAGACTATGGACAACATTGACGACTTTTTAGTTATGGCCAATTAACCTGGAAATTAAATTGTTCATTACTGTGGGGCAAGAGTCCTATGTGGATCAAACAAGATAAGATAATATAACACCTCATCTTCCGGCTGGGCACCCTTCAACCCAATGGCATTAACATCGACTTCTCCGGCTTCCCTAAAACCTCCCCTCCCCTTCTTCTTTCCCCCAGCTTTGTGTCTGTCTGTCTGTCTCTCTTTTTCCTTTTCCCTTGGACTCCTTTCACAGAGGGAAAAGGGAAATCAATTCTCACCTCTCCTCTTATCATATCCAATTAACCCCTTTTGTTGGCCTGGGATCCACCCCCGGACAATCTTCTTGCTCTTTGTTTATTCCTTGAAGAAGGGCTCAGGCCTGAAATGTTGGTAATATTTATCTTTACCTCCAATGGAGGCTGCGAGCCCAGTTGAGTTTCTTCAGCATTTTTGTGTGTTTTTACTACAATCACAGTGTCTGCAGACATTCATGTTTCACTCAAGATAGCAACTTTCGTTATTTATTTTTGCCTGATATATTGAAGTTAATTTCATATTTTAGCAGGACAGAATTCATGCTGAAGTTTTTTATTATTTATTCATGGGATCTGGATGTCCAATCTTCAGCGCCAATCTCAAATCTCTTAGGAATGGAGACAACAATTAAGAACTAACAAATGTTTTGAGTCCAGCATCTCATCAGGATGGATGGGATAAGAATGGTACATTTTCTTCCTAGTGGGACATTAGTAAGCCAGATGTTTTTTTAATGCCTATCTGCTGGCATCATGCTTATTCTTTTAAACTCTTTTAAACTCTATATTTATTCATTTATATGAAATTACATTCCCCAGCTATTGTGGTAGGATTCAAATTTTTCTGAAGTAATGGTCCAGAAATTTGTTGCTGGTGCAGTAACATGACCATTATGCTAAAATAATACTGGACTACTGTACTAGAGTTTGAAGTGGAAATTGCTGCTTCCTAACGCATATTTACCTAATATATTGAATAACCAATATTACCTAATAACCAATTAACATATTACGAAAGTTCAAAGTTCTGATTTATTGTCAGAGGACATGCATGACATCACATACAGCCCTGAGATTCTTTTTCCTGCAGGCCAGGCAGAATTTCTATTTAACATTTGCACAATAAACTGTATTCAAGAAAAGATATTTATAATAAAGAGAGAAATGTAAACAAATCAACTGCAATACAGGCAAAAAAAAAATGCAGTAATAAATAATGCGCAAAGTAAGAGTCCTGAAATGAATTTCCTTTAGGAGTCTGATGGTGGGGGAATAGCAACTGTTCTTGAACCTGGTGCTATGAGTCTTGGAGCACCTAGACCTCTTTCCTGATGGCAGCAGCAAGAACAGACCATGTTCTGGGTGGTGTGGATCCTTGATGATTGCTGCTGCTCTCCGACATCAGCGTTACCTGTAGATGTTCTCGATGTTGGGGAGAGTTTTACCTGTGATGTCCTGGGCTGTATCCACTACCTTTTTCAGGGCTTTCTGCTCAGAGGTATTGGTGTTCCCATACCAGACCATGATGCAGCTGGTCAGCACATTTTCCACTACGCACTACACATCTGTACTATTAATACTACCCAACAACCAATACTGATACTAAAAGGTATTTGTATTTCATATCAGTATGTACTATAACTGGGCTGATGATGGGAATTGAGACTAGACTTTCATTGGATTGCTGTAGTGGGATAAGACCACCCTCTGGTGGCCACTGTTTGAAACTACAGAGTGGCTATTTTCACTCAACAGATCATTCTGACTTTATTGAACTTAGGTTCATGAAAAATGGTGACTTTGTTTCAATAAATTAGAAGTGAATAAGCTTAGTTATTTTCATTTTGATGTCAAAATAATTAATTTACACGAGACAAATAAGGAATAACATCCAGGCTAATCAATAGCTGTCAAAATTCACGGCTTGCTGTATTTACAAAGAGAAAAAGTAAAACAGAAACTGACTTTATGACATCCCAAGAAGAAAAGATACGATTTAAGGCTCCAGAACTGGCTATGCCTCCAGCCAAGCAGCTCCAGCACATCTACAAACTAGAACTGAGAAGATTGCCCAGTCATTTCAACACAACTTCAGGTGGCAAGGTTTCTGTTCCTATTCCAGCATCAGAGACATGGATTCAAATCTGCTGCTGTAAGGGGTTTATACATTCTCCCTGTGTCTGTGTGGGTCCTCCGGTTTCCTCCCATGTTCCAAAAATGAACGGGTGAGTAGGATTACATGTGTGTAATTGGGTAGTACCGGCTTGTTGGCAGAAATGGCCTGTCACCATGCTGACCCTCTCTATTAAAAGAAATTGAACTCATTCTGGCTAATTGCTATTCCATTGGTCAACTCTCAATCAAGAACAGAGTCACTGAAGATGTCGTCAACAATGACATCAGGCAGCATTTGCTCATTAACGATGGGCTCATCAATGGACAATATGGATTTTTTCTGGGATCACTCACCTCCAGATCTTATAAAACCCTTGGTCCAAACATGAGGAAATTAACATGTTGTGGTTATTAAAAATCAGTCATCCCATTGTCACGAAGACAATGGCCACAGTAGTTCCACAGGGGTGTTCCGAGACCAAATAATCTTCAGTTGCTTCTGATAATGAGTTCGAGGATAGTCGATGGATGTTAACTCACAAAAGCATTATATGAGGGGCTTAGGGATGGTAGATAATCAGACCCTATCTACATTTCCCAGGGTGGAAATGTCAAATACTAGAGCACATAGACTTCAGGTGAAAGTGGAGAAACTTTCAAGGAGGTTTACTAGGTTGGTGTTTTACATAGAGTGGGTGTCTGGAATTTAAATTCCCTAACCAATGGTGGGATTTGAATCTTGACCATTAGACCAGGCTGTGGATTATTTACCCAATGACCTAGGTACCATGCTTCTTCTTCTCATGGGGAGTTGGTCCAAACAGATATGATAGCAAATTTAAAATTTTTTATTTTTCACACTATGAACCATATTAATCAAAATACAAACAAACATTTCCCTCTTGAATATACACAGTGGCATTTTCTCCCCTTTTCTCCCCCTTCCTTCCCTCCCTTCTTCCCAACCCCCTCCAAACCCATTAAACGTTCAACATATACAATACAATAAACCATTAAACAATGTCATCACACAATGAAGATAAACAAGAAAATTGTGTCATCTACTTTTACACACTGGATCAGGTCATTTTGTCTTATTCTCATTTTATCATTTTAGGGGGTGGAGGTCCGAGGCAAGCCCTCTCTGTTATGTTCTATGTACGGTTCCCAAATTTGTTTGAATACTGTGACTTTATTTTTTAAATTATATGTTATTTTTTTCCAATGGAATAATTTATTCATTTCCATGTACCATTGCTGTACTCTCAGGCTCTCTTCTGATTTCCAAGTTGACATTATACATTTTTTTGCTACAGCTAAGGCTATCATAATAAATCTTTTTTGCACTTCATCCAGTTTGAGGCCTAATTCTTTACTTCTTATATTACTTAGAAGAAAGATCTCTGGATTCTTTGGTATGTTGCTTTTTGTGATTTTATTTAATATCTGATTTAGATCTTCCCAAAACTTTTTCACTTTCTCACATGCCCAAATTGCATGTACTGTTGTTCCTGTTCCCTTCTTACAGCGAAAACATCTATCTGATAATGTTGGATCCCATTTATTTAACTTTTGGGGTGTGATATATAACTTGTGTAACCAATTATATTGTATCATACGTAACCTCGTATTTATTATATTTTTCATAGTTCCAGAGCATAACTTTTCCCATGCTTCATTTTTTATCTTTATGTTCAAATCTTTTTCCTACTTTTGTTTGGGTTTATAGCTTATTTCATCATTTTCTTTCTCTTGCAGCTTGATGTACATGTTTGTTATAAATCTTTTAATTATCGTTGTTTCTGTAATCACATATTCAAAGCTGCTTCTTTCTGGTAACCTCAGTCTGCTTCCCAATTTGTCCTTTAAGTAGGTTTTCAGTTGGTGGTATGCAAACATTGTACCATGAGTTATTCCATATTTGTACTTCATTTTTTCAAATGATAAATATGATAGCAAATATTAGGGGCTATTCTATCAGACACATGAGTAGGTAGAGAACAGATTCTGGCCATGTGCTGGCAGATGAGACTAATTCGATTAGCCTCATGGTAGCACAGATATGGTGGGATGAAGGCTGTGTTATTGTTCTGCACTATGTTCTATTAAATACTTCAGCTGCAAGACCAGTTATCCTCTTGCAAGTAATTCACCACCTGACATCTCAAAGCTTTAGCATCATTTACAAGGCACAAGTCAGGAGTTTGATGGAATACTCTTCAATTTCTTGGATGAGACTTAAGAAGTTTGACATCCATTGAAGAAAAAGTACTCTGCTTGATTGGCAGTCACCTATCATCTTAAGCTTTCAAGGTAAAGATAAGAACAACTGAAAGTGTTTTTAGTGTCTTTAGGTAGGACTTTGAACTATTTATTGAAATTAATGTGCAAAGTTAGATTTGGAAGATAATTGGAGACCACATTGATTTCAATAAACAGCTTAAAGTGAGGTCTAAAAACACAAAAAAGTAAAATGAGGAAAAGCAACAGATAACAGATTAATTCTTCCTATTTTTCCATTATTCACTGCACTAACATCAGCAATTTCATCGCTGTCTGTTACCTCCTGAAAAATGGTAGTCAGCTCTAGCAAGATCCAATTGAGAATTCATTTGAAACCACTACTGTATATGTATATGATATGACCTTTAATGTTTGACCCTGCTCTCACTGGCTGACTCGTGACTCCTCCCCTTTATCCCCCATAAAGGTCGTCGTACCACAAGCCTACCCCCAGTTTGAGTCCGGGTCGGGGAGAGCCAGCAACGCAAGGGATGCTGTCCATCTCTTGCTAATAAAAGCCTTCAGTTCCACTAATTTCAGTCTTTGAGTAACTGATCGTGCATCAATTATATATCTTATTTTTTAACTGGTCTTAGAAGAAGACTCTATTATCTTTACCACTAAATACTGTTAAGTTAATTGTAGTTACACGTTAGCCTTTCTACTTCTGCATTATCGAATTTAACCATACCTGTGCCTTATGGCTGGAGAAATGAACTGCTTTTTTGGCCTTGGTATCATTGTGGACACACAAATGGTGTGCAGTCCCTGGGCAAGTGGAATAGGACAGTGGAAATCCAGTTGTTTTTTTTTTTATTGGGGATAATCTTGCCAGTTGAATTGTTCAACAGGCTTACAATTTTGGTAGCATGTTTCTAATTGTACACAATATCTGTTTGTGTCAAGGAAGGCAAGATATGATTAAGTATTTGATGCACCATCAATTACCACAAAAGACTGAGGTTGTGAAACTGATAGACTTTTATTGACTATAGACTGTAGCAACAGTCATGGACTGATCATGGCAGGAAGAATGGGAGCGTGCAAAGGGGTAATGAATAGGATTGGTCTCAGGAGGCATGTCCAGCCAGCAGTAGCCAATCACAATCACAGTAGAACAGTGGTTTACCACATTTACCCTTCCTTTTTAATAAGAATCCTGCAGGGTGAGAGGTAAAAAACAAAGCAGATATATACACATATACACATTTTACAGGTCAAGTCTCCTCACCAGGGGGTCTCCACTGGGCAGCTTGTGTGGCTGGTCTGCCATCATCAATTAGTTTGCTGGGGGGGAAGGGGCAGGTGAAAGGAGGAGGTAGTGTGGTGCTGGTGCATCAAGGGTGACAACAGTTGCCAGGGTGGAGTGAGGTCAGCACAAGGTTCAGGGACTCCCAAGATGTCAGTGTGGGGCAGGGGGGAGAGTCTATTGGTGGTTGATCATGGTTGGAGGGGCGCCCAATGGTGCCAAATCCAGGATGGGGACTGTGTCCTCATGCCTATTGGGGAAGGCTACGTAGACGTACTGGGGATTTACATGGAGGAGGTGGACCCTCTCAACCAGTGGGTCAATCTTAGGTTGCCTGGCGTGCTTCCAAAGGAGGACCGGTCCTGGGGAGGTCAGCTAGACAGGCGGTGTAGTCTCTGACAAAGACTTCCTAGGGAAGGCAAACATACGTTCATTGTTAGTATTGTTAGTGACCATACATAAGAGCGACCATATGGAGTGGAGCGCATCTGGGAGGACCTCTTGCCAGTGGGAGAAGAGGAGGGCCCATGACATCAGGGCCAGGAGGATGGTTTTCCAGACTGTGGCATTCTTCCTTTCCACCTGCCCATTCTCTCTGGGATTGTAGCTGGTGGTCTTGCTCATGGCAATCCCCCTGGCCAACAGGTACTCCTGCACCTCGTCACTCATGAATGAGGTCTCCCGGTCACTGTGGATGAAGTTGGGGTACCTAAAGAGCATCAAGATATTGCGGAGGGCCTTCATGACTGTAGTCACTCCATAGGGGCAGAGATTGTGGAAGGTCTGCAATCTGACCATTTGGATACTGGTGCGTTCCGCGGGAGAGGGCATCCATGGGCTTGTTCAACTTCCCAGGCATGTACAGAATATCATAGTTATAGGTAGACAGTTCAATTCTCCAACTGAGGATTTTATCATTCTTGATTTTGCCCCTCTGCTTGTTGTTGAACATGGTTGTGACTGCCTGCTGGTCCATGAGGAGGGTGAAATGTTTGCCAGTGAGGTAGTGTCTCCAGTGTCGTTCCATCTCCACGATGGCCTGGGGCTCCTTTTCAACTGAGGAGTGGCGGATTTCAGGGCCTTGGAGTGTGTTTGAGAAGAAGGCGATGGGTCTGCCTGTTTGGTTGAGTGTGGCAGCCAGGACGAAGTCAGACACATCACTATCCCACTGGAAAGGTGTGGATTCATTTATTACATGCATCTGCTTTGGCGTTGTCATCCTTGATATGGCCAAAAGCTGAGCAAGCCTCTGCTGACAGGGGGAAAGAGGTGGCTTTGACCAATGGGCGAGCTTTGCCCACATAGTTGGGGATCCATTGAGTGTAGTACGAGAAGAAACTGAGGTATCTCTTCAAGGCACTGAGGGTGTAGGGAATGGGTAGCTCCAGTAGAAGGCACATGCGGTTAGGGTTTGGACCAGTGATGCTGTTTTCCACCATGCAGCTGAGAATGGCTAGTTTCTCCTTGTTATAAGTAAGGTTCAGGAGCTTTGTGGCCCTGAAGGTCATGGCCACAGATGGTCACCTTGTCAAGAAATGGAAAAGAGGCCTGCAGGTTATAGAGGTCCACCATGCAGTCCCCATCTCCTGCTAGAAGACGGAGACCCCATTGGTGATGCCAAAGGGGACCTGGAGGATGTGGTAAAGATGGCCATCTGTCTTGAATGAAGTACACTGGGGGTCCTCCGGGTGGATCGAGAGCTGGGGATAGGCTGACTTAAGGTCGATCACGAAGAATATCCGATATTGTGCAATCTGGTTAAGCATATTGGATATGTGGGGGAGGGGGTATGCATAGAGCTACTTGTACAGGTTGATGATCTGGCTCTAGTCAATGATCATCCTATTTTTCACCCTGTTCTTTACTACGACCACCTTGGCTCTCCAGGGACTTTTGCTAAATTCAATAATGCCTTTGCCCAACAACCACTGGACCAGTTTGCAGTCGGGGGTGAGGTTTGCGAACAGTGGGGGGGGGGGGGGGGTGACCTTGAGAGTTGAAACCGCACAGGTCACGTGTAGAAGGCCATCTAGGAATTGTTCATTGCAAACAGTGAGGGAGGGATGGGGTCCATCGAATTCCATTGTAATGCTCTTAAGTTGACACTGGAAGTCCAGCCCCAGTATCAAGGGGATGCAGAGTTGCGGCATGACGAGGAGCCTGAAGTGTTTGTAGATTGTACCTCCAACAATCAAAATCATCCTACAAGATCTGTGGATGTCTGCTGTATGGGATTTGGATGTGAGTGATATCTTATGGCTGACTGGCCGCACTTTGAGGGGAAGGCACTTATCGGTATTGGGGTGAATCTCGCTATCAAACAAACAGTTTATTTCGTGCCTGGACATCCATCGTGGTTGTGAGTTTGTGTTGTCCCTCTTGATTCAGGGTGATGGAGGCCAATATGGACTCACTGTCTGAGACTGATGAGGGCCCATAGGTACTTGGCGCTTGACTCACCAGGTTACTGCATCCTGGTAGCCAGGTGATGATATGCATAGACCTTGTCCACCCTTCTGCAATACTGGACCTTCAGTGAACCCTTGGCCTCCACAAATGATTTAGCATCGTTGATCATTGGGAAGGCCAAGGGTCCGACTTGTGAGAAGAGGAGCTTCAGTCTGTCCTTGTCTGTGTTAACAATGTTCGTGGTCACTATCAGGAAGTCCTCAAAGCAACATAGCCAGACATGTTCAGGGAGTCATAGGATTGACGGTCTACGTTGAGTCTCTGCTTTTAGGTATTGCTCCATTTTCTTTGAAAAATATAGTCAATAAAATTGATGCACCATCAATTCCCATAAAAGACTGAGGTTGTGAAACTGATAGAATTTATTGATTATAGAGTGGAGCAACATCCAACTTCATCGACTGACTATAGCAAGAAGAGTGGGGAACATGCAAAGGGTAATGGGTAGGATCAGTCTCAGGAGGTGTGTCCAGCTGGAAGTAGCCAATCACATTATAACAATGGTTTACCACAATATTGAATGTGGTGTCTTAGAACTTGCATTTTTTTTTCTCAGAGAAGAATATCACTGGTTTGGTAGTAGGAACAGCCAGATTGGAAGTTTCTCCTGCTTCCAGTTTTTAGGCTGATAGTGTAGTCCTGTCCCTAGAAGCACTTTTTTTTGTTAGATATATAGCATAGCCCTTCTGGCTCACAAGCCCATGCCTCCCAATTACACCCAATCAACCTACAATCCCGGTACGTATTGAAGGGTGGCAGGAAAGATGAGCACCTGGAGGAAGCCTATTTAGACTCTGGGAGAATGTACAAACTTCTTAGGGACATTGCTGGATTCACTGGAGCTATAACTGTGTTGCTCTAACCATGCTGCCTTCTCTGCATGCACAGAATCATAGAAATGATCCTTATTGTCCCCAAGTCTTTATATTAAAAAGCAATTCCTGACTTTGTAACACCAAATCAGAGACTTGAGTTAACCAAAGGAGCAAACCCAGATAGTGAATTTATTCACAAAGTTAATAACTAGGTTTTATCTCCTGGTAGCATTAATTCTGTTTTGTATACTGTGGGATTATGCCAGATTACATCAATAAAAAGTACAGATCTTTAGTTTCAGTAAATAGTGACCTTGAATGCAGAAGGGGTAAATCAACAACCAGTGCTGAGACTCAGATATGTTTGGCCAAATTGAAAGTTAAACCTTGGGAAAGAGATGGTTCATTGCTCAAGATGGCAGAGGGTGTCCTTGTACTGATCTAATCCAAAGAGGTGAGGCTTTATTAAATAAATGTACTGGCATCAAATATACTGAGAGACCTTGGGAGTAATCCAAAGAAAACAACTTTTCAAATCATGCATTTGTTTCAACTTTCTTTCCCCATTTATGCCACTGATTGACAAGGATTTAAGCATTTACTTTTCTAAAACCTAGGCTTTGCCAGAGCATTGCAGTAGTCCACAGAGAAGCATTATAATTACAAATATACAGATCAACAGCATAACAAAAGGTTGCTTGGTCCATTGCATCAATGCCATCAGTCCTATCAATACTAATCCCATTTATTCCATACCCCTCAGTTCTTTCCTCAATCAATTACCTGTTCAGATGCTTCTTAAATGCTATTACCCCTTTTATGCTTCCATCATCTCCTCTGGCAGCTCATTCTCAATACCAACTACTCTTTAAGTGAAACAATTACCCATCAGATGCCCTGTAATTCTCTCCTCTCACTTCAAACCTATCCTGTACTTTTAAACATTCCCTAGAAAGTAAACTTTGACTATCTACAGTATCTATGCCTCTCATAATTTTAGCTTTGTCATGTCACCTCTCGGCCTTCATGCTCCAGGGAAAACATATCAATCTTACCCAATCTCTCATAAAATAAGGAACATTACAGCACAGGACTGGTCATTTTCCCCTCGACGTTGTGCCGATGAAAATAAATCTACTCAACAAACTGAACCTTCGCTACCTCACACCCATATCCTCTATTTTTCCTGCATCCATGCAACTGTCTAAGAGTCTTTTAAATGTCTTTATTGTACCAGCTTCCACCACCACCCCGGCAATGCATTCTAGCACTCACTGCTCTGTGTAAAAAAACTTACCCTTGGCATCTCTCCTAAACTACCTTGTGCTGCTCTCTCCCCAGGAAAAAGGTGCTGCTTCTCCACCCTATCTATGCCTTTCATAATCTTATATACCTCTATTAAGTCCCCTCTCATCCTGCTTCACTCCAAAGTAAAAAAAACCCTAGTTTTGTTAACATTGCCTCACGAGTCACATTCTCCAATCCAGGCAAAATCTTGATAAGCCCCTTCTGCACCCTCTTCATAGCTTCCACATTCTCCCTTTAATGAGGCAACCAGAACTTTTAGCTCAAGCCCTCCAATCCAGGTAATATCCTTATGAATCTTTTTTGCACCTTCCCTTGCTTAATCAAATCTTCCTGTAGTGTGAAGAACCAGAACTACACACAATAATCCACATGTAGTGTAACCAAAGTTTTGAACAGTAACACAATTTCTCAACTCTTGTACTCAAAGCCTCTATAGATGAAGGCAAGCAAGCTATATTCTTCTTCACCACCCTGTCTACCTATGTTAACACTTTCAGAGAACTATGTATTTGTAGCCCAAGGCCTTCCTGTTCAACAACACTTCCTACTTCAACAATCAATTCATGAAGGGCTACAGTCTTCGTGTCATTATTGTCACTCTTTATGAAATCTTAATCATTTGCAAAATTACCACATTTTTGTAAGTGAACTGCTGTGTGTACTTGATCTGCAAAGTTGATTGTTGAGTTAAAATATAACCATCAAATAGCACATTTACATGAAACTCTGTTCATTCACCTAGTTCTATGTAAAGGCTAGACATTGTAGATAAAAGATTCCTCTATTACCAGCTATATCTAAGCCAAAGTAATGGAAGTTTCCGCTGTTTAAAGGTACATGGTGAGATATGTAAATATGAATGCTTATTCATTTGCTTGAAATTGTCTATCAGCTATTTATTGAAAGTTTACTTTCAAGCAATATTTTAAACAGGTTAATCTTCTGCCAACGAGACAGGAAAGAATTTCAAATAATAGCCCAGCCATTTTGGTTGGGCTGTGCACCTTTTTAGTGGTTTAATGTCTGAAAATTACTTACTTCAGAAATTGAGCAAGATTGTCACAACTTTTCATCCAGACTGTGGTTCTCCAGAAATTTTTCTGGGCAAAGTTAATTGCAAAGAATCGCTTGGCATCACCATAATCCTTAAGCCAATCTTCATGGATGAGGTAAATTAACTTTTGCCATACTCCTTAGGTCACATGTCACATGATATTAGGTCACATGGCACATGATAATAGGTCACATGTCACATGATATTAGGTCACATGTCACATGATATTAGGTCACAGTGATTTAACAGGCAGTTATCAGTGATCACGCCTGAAACAACCATGTTTTCATGGTATTGCTGCCTCACCTGAAGCAGTGTTAAAATAGGCCATTTAAGTTTTATGACATAGCTGCTTCTTACTTACCCACTTGACTTACCCAAAATCCCTTCGGCTTTGTTTCTGGACCAACCAGCAACATGGATGAGTCACACTACAGAGAAAAGGAGGAAAATATTGTGTTATGATGCAAGAATAACAACCTGAGTCTCAATGTGGACAAAACAAAGGAGATAAATGTAGACTTCAAGAGGACTAGGGACGAATACCCTCCACTAGAAATCAAGAACTTTGTAGTGAAGAGAGTAGAAAGCACCAAGTTCCTTGGAGTTCACTTAACTAGTGAAATATGATGAACACACAACAGTGACTGCATTTCCTGAGAGGACTGAAGTGGGCAAGGCTATTGGTCACCATCCTGTCAACTTTCTATTGGAGCTCTATTACAAGCTCTGCACTTTTACAAACAGGCCCAGTGCAAGTTTGAAGAACACCAGCCCATTTTCTATCTAGGCACATGCAGCACTCCAGATTCATTATATTCACCACTTTTAGCTAACTTTTGCCTATGTTTTTCAGAATTGGTCAGTTCTGCTGTCACTCAATGTATTGGGAAGGGTTGTGGCTGTCATGTGACAGCTCTGCTCTCCCCCATCTCGTTGGAGGACACACCAACTGCCAATCAAGGTTTGGTTCCATCCCACCCATTACAGCATACCTTGCTGTTGGCCCCATGGTCTGCACTCTCCAGCCTGCCTGTACTTGGGCCATTGGCTGTTGGACTAACCCTCCTGGCTCCAAGCCATTGGACCCCTGTAAATGATGAATGATCTGGGCTAGACCCTCCAGCAGCTCTTTGTTCTCTCTTTGCCAACTTGGGACCACCCTACTTCACTCCAGGCCTAGAAATGTGGAAGAGTGCTGGAGAAACTGTTGGTAAGATGTGCACTGTTAAAAGGGTTGGGAGTTTTTAATTAGTATCCATTGTAGCATAGAGCTGGGCCTGCTCTGAGTCGAGGGGTGGTGGGACATCGTAGTGATTTTTCCTTGATCATTAGAAGTACCAGTTCATTGTGTGTATATTTTGTTCCCCTGCTATTTTCCCCACATTTGTTATTAATTGTCAACTATTTCTTTCCCACGGCTGCTGTAAACTGTGCATGTGTGTGTGCTGCATCAGTTACCATTTTCTACTCTTGCCTTCTGTAAATAAAATACTTTCCCCATCAAAACTGTGTTCAGAGTCCTTGCCTTTGAGACCTACCAAACTTGTTTCCTCACACAACAGTCAACTCAGTTTTTTTGTCTCCATTAATACAGCATAACTGGGCAAGGGCCTCACATCAAAATTAATAATCTCTAAATACCCACTATTCACTTCACCCAGACTCACCCGATCACAAATATTCACTTTGCTTTGTCCTCCCACTTACCATGAAACTTAAAATTACAATTTTTGTCTCTTTCCTAGTTCCACAAAGAATCTTGCATCTGAAATGTAAACTCTCCTTTTCTAAAATGATGCCTGATCTGCTGAGTGTGTGGGGGTAACATTTTCTGTTTTCAGATTTCCGGCATCAGCAATTTCTTTTAATGTTTATATTTCTGAACTCACTGGATTATCTCTTACACATTCTCATTGTGGGGAAAAAAATGTTCAATGGGTAATCAAGAGCAGCCAATGCCTCAGATATGATGGCATAGATGCATAGGCCTAAACTGATAAGATCACATAATGACTCTACTGAAACATGTCTAAGTCAAAACAATTTGAATGGGATGTTTTGTGAAGGCTACATCTTCCTCTCAGCTGGATAACAATGATCCAATGGCACTTTTGTTGAGCAGGAATAAAATTAAATATATAAGATAAAAATTATAATATTTAAAATTTTTGATTTAGAGATACAGCATGATAACAGGTCCATGACCCCATGGGGTCGATGGCACTGTAAATGAGTTGAGTCAACCAAAAACTAACTATGCTACCTGTAAATTATTATTATGTTCAAGGTTTAACCTCTGACAAATAGCTGTTTAAAAAAACAAAACCATTGATTGACTAACCTCATTAATGTTTCTGGGAGATTGTCACATGAAACACAATTGCACATCTAAGTTTATTAACCTTGGTCTGACTGAGGCTTTATCGTATTGTAATTCTTCAAATATGTTCCCCACACAATCTGTAATCCACAAGATCTTTGACGTCTAATTCTTGAAGTTTCAATGGATGGGGAATTGTAATATTTCTAAATTCGCCAACAATGCAAAACTGGGTGGGACTATGAATTGTGACTATGAATAGGCGGTTACGGTAATTTTGACATTAAGTGAGTTAGAAAGTAATTAGCAGATGGAGTTCAGCAAGAATAATTGTGAAGTTATCCTCTTTGGTGGGAAAATCACAAAGGAAAAGTTTATTTAAATGGTTAATAGATTGGGCCATGTTGATGTACAAAGAGTTCTGGGTGACTTTGCACTATGGTAATTGAAAGAAAATCCACAGGTGCAACAAGCAATTAAGAAGATAAATGACATGTTGGTTATCATGAGGTTTTTTGAATTTTTTTTGCTTTTTAAAAAAAAATTATACATGGTAACATTTTAAATATACAATATATTAAACTTTTTCTCACAAACACAACAAACAAAAACAAAAGCCCCCCCCCCCCCCCCCTCTTCCTACATACACATCCGTTCACTGTCAGACCTTGCATATATTTTAGTTGGGAAACAACAATTTTGTATGTATAATAGTTACTTTTATACCTTTTTTTTGTTCCTTTTTATTACTGTATCTGGGCCCCTATGTGGTCCAGGTATGGCAGACAGACCTTTACAAAAGTGTCATATTTATTCTTTAATGTGTTTTTTTTTTTCCATAGTCCATTGTGCTGTAAGTAGAGAGGAGTCGGACTTCCAAGTAAGCATGATACATCAGTTGTAAGAGGTGTGACAGAGTATATGGATACGTTTTTGGGAGATAAATTGGGAAATGTTTGTTAGAGTAGGTTACATACAAACATTTTAAAACCGATCTTATTTGAAATGCTGAAGCTCTGCCCCATGTTGGCTCCACAGCTTTTGCAAGAGCTTTGAAGAGTGCTCAAGAAACTTCATGAATGGATTGTTGTTTACAAAAGGCAACAGATGAAAGATCTTGTTGGAGCCACAGATTGTCTAAAAGAACTTGTTGTTCTAAGAGGGTCATGTGGTTTTGCAGGCAGAGAGAGTCAAATAGGCTTTATCTCGGTGAGAGACCGAGATCATTTCTACAGTGTTACAGCCAGCAGAAGTAGCTGGGACAGGAACAGGAAAGTCCATTTTGGAAGACAGCCTAATCAAAGCCCTTGTGGTTCATGCAAGAGGAGAGGAGTGGGTGTCTAATGTTTCACTTGGAATAAGGGAAACAAAAAGGAACTCTGTGGTGACCTGAAAAAAAGTGGTTATCATCTGGAGAACCCTGAAGGGGCAAGTTTTGTCAGCAAGACTCTGAAGTGGCTGATTAAAAAGGAACAATAAACCTCTCTCTGAAAACTGACAAGAACCTTCCTGAGCGGTAACCATTTACTTTTCAAGCACCAAAGCCTGGTGAACTTTATAAATGTTAAATTCTGTGCATAGTTTAAGAATGACCTGCAACCAATGAACTTGGAGGAATAAGAAGTGAGATTGGACTGTGAAGCAAAGAAGTTTTCTGAACTTGCACACATTATATACACGTGCACTGAGAATTAGAAGGGGGTAAAGTTAGGTTAAAGTGTGATTCTGTTTTAATGTTTAAAGATAATTAAAAGCAACTTTTGTTTAAGTAACCATTTGTCTTGGTGAATATCTATTGCTGCTGGGTTTATGGGTCCTTGGCTCGTAACAGTGCATAGAAAATAGAATAGAATAACACAGAAACAGGTCCTTTATCATGATTGTCTCAAATTAAATTAAATGAAATCTCTACTACCTGCAAAAGATCCATATCCCTCTATTCCCTGCATATTCACATGTCTAATTAACAGTCTCTTAAATATTGCTATTGTATCAATTTGTACCCACCTATCCCTGGAAGCCTATTATGGGCACCTACTGCTCTGTGGGTGGGTGGGGAGGGGAAACGGAACACTCCATACATCTCTTTTAAACTTTTCCCCCTCTCACTTTAGATGCCTAACCTCTGGTATTTGGTAGTTTACACAACACCCCTCCCAATGACTCGATTCTGAACTTCCTAACAAAAAGGCCACAGTCTGTCTGGGTGGACAGGGAAATCTTGAGCACCATCACGCTGAGAGCTGGCACACCTCAGGGTTGTTTGCTCATTCCGCTCCTGTTCTGCTACTGACCCATGAATGTGACATCAGATCCATCTCCAGCAGAGTGATTGTTTGTAGAAGACATGAAGGTAGTTGAGCAACAATGAATTGCGAAACAAAAGAGGTGGAAAATCTCATGAAATTACGCAAGAATAACAACCTAAGTCTCAATATGGACAAGACAAAAAGATGATTGTGGATTTCAGATGGACCAGGAATGTCCACCTTCCACTAAACATTATTATCTTGGTAGTGGTGAGCACCAATTTCCTCGGAATCCACTTAAGAAGTGACCTATTCAGGACACACATCTTCTCACTCATTAGTAAGGTGCGACTGCACTTCCTTAGAAGGTTGGGCTTCTGATCACCATTCTGTCAACTTTCTACAGGAACTCTATTGAGAGCTTTCTGGCTGGCTGCATCACAGTATGGTACAGTTGCTGCAGAACATCAGATCGGAGGTCAATCAACAGGACCATAAAAGTGGCAGAGAGGATCACTGGGGCCTCCCTTCCCTGCCCCTCCCATCGATGTGATTTAATGGGATTGTAATTTTAAGAGGGCTTGCAAAATTAGGGAGGATCCCTACCACAGCACATTGTACAGCATTTTCCAGTTACCCATCGAAATTACTCGAAGTTATAGAAGTATTAGAGCCAGAACCACCAGGTTGAGGAACAGCTTATTCATACAGGCAGTGAGACTGCTAAATTAACACTTTGTGACTCCACTATTAATTAATAATATTTATTTTAATATATGTACATATGTACTGTGTATATGTATTGCTTATCAGTTTGTGTGTTTGCACTGTTCTACATCATGGACAGGAGAGAGGTGTTTTATCATGTTGTACTGGTACAATCAGATGACAAATAAACTTGAACTTGATATGACAATTTTATACTGGGGAAAACATTTTCTACCCCATTCTTGTGAATCATAATTTTAACAACTTTTATTGTCTTCATTCAGTCTTTATGCTCCAGATCAGCATGGTTAGAATAGTGATTAGTGCAACGCTGTTACAGTGCCAGCGGGTTGAATCTCACGCTGTTTCCTCCAACTCTTCAAAATGTGGGTTGTAGATCAATTGGGTGTAATTGGGTGGCAGGGCCTGTGGACCGAAAGGGCCTGTTACTGTGCGTTATGTCTAAATTTTTTTAAAAAATTAAATTTAAATTTAAACATTTTTGAAAAGAGGCATATAAAGAGAGAATGGGTTCACTAGACATGTATCAACAAAAATTTAGAAGAGTGAAAGGAAATCTCACTGAAGTGTACACAACTTTGACAGGACTGAACAAGATGAATACAGGAAAGATATTTTCTATGACCTGATTTCCCAATCTGAGGATATGGCATAAGACATTAAGGTTTGAAATGAAGAGAAATGTCCTCATGCAGAGCTTATTGATCTCTGTAAAATTCTGTACCACATGAGGCTGGGTCATTTATTATATTAGGAAAGGGAATGATAGTTGTTTTAAACAGGAAACCTATAAAGAGTATGGGGAGAGACTGAGAAAAGCACATTGATTGGTCATTCATGATTATGTTGAATGTGAGAGCAGGCTTTAAGGCAAAATGGCCTGTATCCTCTTCTGTTTCTTGAGGTTCCCTTTGCTGCATTCATTGCTTGCCTGAAATATTCCTGAATAGTAGCCTCTGTCTCACAGAGGGAGATATGACCAATGGAGATGCTGAAGAGGTACAATGGAGAAGTAGAGCCTTATCTGTTTTAAGATAAAAGGAAAAATGTAAAAGGAAAGGCTTTGAAATCTTATTGCACAGGATACCCATCCTGTTGTGCAGATTATTATTAAGGTTTGGACTGATTTGAATGAAAGAAAGCTTAATGGGTGGTAAAGATGGGGTTGGGATCTAAGCATGATTAGTGAGGTGAGCATGACAATAGGGACCAAATATGCAGTTGGTCATCCTGAGAAGATTGGAAGATGGGGAACTGACTAGGAATTGATAGAGAATTGATGAGAACTTTGGAGCTAGGTTTGGGGTCTTGGTTAGATAGGTTATCGGGGGTCAGGGTCTGGCAGAACAGCTAATCATTTGGATAGGTAGTGGAGGATATAGTCAGGTGCACAGACAGTTTGGTGGCCACATTGGTAATTGGCCAAGGACTCATCTGGAGTGATCTGTTGGATTATCAGAAGAGGGTGGAACTGGGAGAGATCTCTGAGAAAAAGAAGCACTTGGAATCTCTTGACATAGAAACAGTTTAAGATCAGATTCTCTTCAAATAATGTTGAAGCCTTTAATTAAGGCTTTTTTTTTCATGTGAATAGACTGCATTGTCCCTGATCTTGTGTATATCCATTTGATGTCACTGTGTGTCATAAGCACAGACATCTTGGGACAGGCTTCCTTTACTCACTAACAAGGTTGCATTTTTGATGGAAATATTACACTAATATTAATATAGAATTTCCGTCTGCTTGTCTCAAATATTATCACTACCAAGTCTGCCTCAAATAAAATACATTATGAAGCTAAAGTGTGCAGGCTTTCTGAAAACATTTTGTTTTTGGATATTTTCAAACTATTTTGCCTCTGAACATATTGACATAGCAGTGTTCATGGCCACTTCACTCACCAAGTTTCCTGAGACAATGTTCTGAGTCCATACAATTTATTTCTCAAATATGTCATTTTTTTTTGGGTTGTCTATCACCTTGTGATCGTCAACCTCAAGAGTAGCAATTGGCCAAATCGAGGAAGTGATCACAGATAAACCCAACGTAGAGAACTACAGGTGGGAAAAAAAATGGGGTGATGTTAAGATGGCGTTTTTAAAAATCACTCTGACAAAAAGAAAAGAATTCATAAAGGAAATTAAGAATATCCAAGAAAGTTGTGTACAAGAAATGGGGATCATTAACAACTTCCTATGGGCTCGCTGAATGTGTTCAAAGCTTGAAACTGCCGCATGTTCACGAGTAGAAGAAATTGCTCTAGGTTATTGCGAATGTAAATGAGCCAGCAGTGAAAGCCTGCTAAAATACACGGACTGGGTACACCATGATTACTCATCTCATCATCTATAATCTAATACTTATTTGACTCCAATCACGTTCTATTGGAACTTAATACCCCATCTACTTCTTCTTTATCTTTGCCGATTTTTAACTATCATTCAGCAGCAGAAAGTGCTCCCCATGGTTACAATTTAAAGTGGTTGACCATAGCTAATAACGGGTACAACGAAAGAGCACTTGCAGTAAAACACGGAAATCTGTAGACACTGGTTAAAGTGAAAACACAATGCTGGAGAAACTCAGAAAGTCAAACAGTGTGTTTTAAATATAGCAAAGGTAACCAATTATATTGTATCATGCGTAACCTTGTGTTTATTGTATTTCTCATAGTTCCGGAGCATAGTTTTTCCCATGTTTCATTCTTTATCTTTATGTTTAGATCTTGTTCCCATTTTTGTTTAGGTTTACATCTTGTTTCCTCGTTCTCTTTCTCTTGCAGTTTGATGTACATGTTTGTTATAAATCTTTTAATTATCATTGTGTCTGTAATCACATATTCAAAATTGCTTCTTTCTGGTAGCCTCAGCCTGCTTCCCAATTTGTCCTTCAAGTATGTTTTCAGTTGGTGGTATGCAAACATTGTACCATGAGTTATACCATATTTGTACTTCATTTGTTCAAAAGATAATAATTTATTTCCCGAAAAACAATTTTCTATTCTTTTGATCCCTTTTCTCTCCCATTATCTATTGTGAAAGGGATTAGTTGATTAATTGGTTACACAGGCTATACACCACGCCCCAAAAGTTAAATAAATGGGACCCAACAGTATCAGACAGATGTTTTCGCTGTAAGAAGGAAACTGGAACAACAGTACATGCAATTTGGGCATGTGAGAAAGTGGAAAAGTTTTGGGAAGATCTAAATCAGATATTAAATAAAATCACAAAAAGCAACATACCAAAAAATCCAGAGATCTTTCTTCTAAGTAATATAAGAAGTAAAGAACTTGGAATCGATTTGGATGGAGCACAAAAAAGATTTATTATGATGGCCTTAGCTGTAGCAAAAAAATGTATTATGTCAACCTGGAAATTAGAAGATAGTCTGAGAATACAGCAATGGTACATAGAAAAGAATAAATGTATTCCATTGGAAAAAAAATAACATATAATTTAAGAAATAACATCACAGTATTCAAACAAATTTGGGAACCATACAAGGAACACAACAGAGAAGTCCTACCACGGACCTCCACCACCTAAAATGACAGAAGGAGAAGAAGACGAAATGAACTGACCCAGTATGTAAAAGCAGATGATGCAAATTTCTTGTTTTATTTTCATTGTGTGATGACATTGTTTAATGAGTTTAATGTATCATATATGTTGAACATTGAGTGGGTGGAGGGGGGGTGAAGGAAGGTGGGGGAAGAGGGAAGAAAATGACACTGTGTATATTCAAGAGGGAAATATTTGTGTGTATTTTGGTCAGTATGGTTCATAGTGTGAAAAATAAAAAAATTAAAAAGAAATATAGCAAAGGTAAAAATACATAACTGACGTTTTGGGCTTGAATCCTTTATCAAGGCATTTCCACTTGTGTACTTTAAAATCATGCATACTTTAACAGGACAGGTTAGGTTGAGTGATCAGTTTCTGTATGAGATGCATGTCAGGAGCAAAGCTGAATATATTTATATCTGTTTATATCTTGGATTTGGTCATTTAAAAGAGCAAATAAATACTAGGTCTGTGTCTTAATTAATGGGAATCTTGATGATCGGTGAGTGATAGGGCTTGTGCTGAATTGAGGTATGTGATCACTTGCATGAGCTTACAAAAAATTGTGTGCAGTATTCCAACCAGATCCTTGAGGCCAAATTCCTGAATAACTTCTGTGAGTTCACACCTTCTCTCTGACTTCTGAGAGCTGCAGAGAGAAGTTTACTGTGATGGCTACTGTGCTTTCCAAGTCAGAATAACTTCCCAGGGATACAGATTAGCTTTTGCTTGAGCTAACCTTCCATCCAGCTGATCAACATTAAGGTTAATGCTGGCTTAGGTAACCCACCCTGACTAGCACAACCACCCCACCTCTAGCAGAGTCTACAGATCTGACATAATCTTTCTAATGACTTCAGGATTGGAGTGGAGGCAAGTTATTTTTACAAATGAGGAGCTACTGAACATCAAAAGAAGCAACAATGAACATGAGTTAATTTTGCATGATGATTTCTCATTTTAAAAAAATGTTTTGTTTGAGCTAATGAATGGATGAACCAGTATACACTCTGTGAGACTGTAAATTTCCTTTACTGAGGCCAGCCTTTATTTTATCATTTGATTCCAGCTAAGATACCCAGTCCTAGTTTTTAAAATTGTTTATTTTTTAGTCATGTGAGATTTTCATTGATTTCTTCCCAAATCCAGAGTATTTAATGCAATCAGTCCTCATGAGTTGTCACTGCCAGTTCTATTAGCTCTGTGTCCACACAGTAAGGTTGCAGTTTTGTAAGGAGAATGAAGTCACTTCTTGCATTTGCATTTTGTTTGGAGTTGTTCACAGCTTGGGTTGTAGCAAATTATATAGCAGTGCCATGTACTGATCAAGAAGCTCTAACATTGGCAGAAAAGGCCATTGATTACATCAACAAGGATCAAAAACATGGATACAAGTTCGTCGTTGACAGATTAGAAAACGTTCAGAAAAAGGTATGAAAAGAATGAATAAGGATTTTATTTTCATGATTTCTTATGTTCATAATTAATTAATAGAGTCTCTAATTGCAAATTTTGTGACACTGCAGTTTCTACAGAATGAACATTCATCTAGCACAGTGGGCAGAGTGTGCGAGAGATGGGAGGTTGGAGGGAGAAGCAGCAATAAGATGGGATTGGGAGAGAAGAGCAGTTGATGTTGGTGTTACAAAGCTCTTGATCCCCTCACATCAACAAAATCTATGCATTGTCTTTGCTTTAACCCAGCTAATATCAAGTGGAGCACATATACATTCTCCAATTCAATCCTAGAATTGCTCTGGGGTCCTAGTTGCATAATTCAGCTCTTGTGCTCTCTGCCGGTGGCTGCCTGAACTGCCTTTTTGGAAGACCCCAGCAAGATGGAGTTGGTGGTCGTGAAAGTGGAGGTGGGGGGGGGGGGAAGTGCAGCATGATGAGACCTTCCAAGGCATTTTTAGATGCTACCACCCTCAGTTTTGTTGAGTGAGATACCTCCGAATTTAGCTCACCATGTCACAGGATGTAGGACAGCATCTGAATCTTCATGTTATTTGACTTAGAAATAGAGATGTAAATTTAAGCCACTCTCAATAAATTGCTGGGTGGGCAAAAAGTTCTCCATAAAACTGTTGCATTTCAAATTAGACAGCAGAAAACTGATGTGGCTAATGGCACTGCTTCTAAAAGACTGAACTGATGCACAATCAAATAAGCAGTGCAGCAAGGAATTATGAAAGGTAGTCACTGATTTCTCTTTGCAGAGTCCTTTATGTTCACCAGGAATGCTAGGATCACCCAACCTTTGATTCTGTTCTTCAATATTGACCTCGGTACAAAAATTCATCCGTTTCTTTTGTGCTCTTAAGGAGTGCTGACATTTTAAGCAGCTAATTTCCACACTCTACACTTGTGTCCTTGCGTTGATTTGTTTCCAGAATGGTGTCTTTAATATTGCATACTTTTTGATTTCTTGCTACTCCAAATTTGCGCTCAAGTTGGAAAATCAAAAGTGGAGGTCTGCTGCTTCTATTCAATGCAGACTTTATGATCTGTTGCTGCTACAATGTAGAAAAGATTTTGCTGCCAGGGTAAGTAAGCCTGTCGAGCAGTTATTGCCCACTTAATCAAAGCATAAAAGCTGTCAGCTGGATAGGACAGTGTCATTCTCAGCCATCTCTTAAGACTTGCAGTACAAATAGGACTGTGCTAGCTTGTCTCTTGCTATGCCATGCGATCCAAAATTGGTGCCAGACCAGTCACAAACAAAACTGCAATATTAAAGGAAATTTAATAAGCCCATCATGAAGTAATATGATGTCAAATGCACGCCCAAACTACAATATTATTAATGTTGAACTACAGTAATTAAAAACTCTTTGGGTGCAGATAAATCTCCTGTGTGAGTGCATTATGGTCATATTGATAAATATAGTTTTTATTTTAATTAAAAAAAAATTATACATACAACACAGTAATAGGCCCTTTCTGCCCATGAGCCCATGCCACCCAATTACCCCAATTGACCTACAACCCCTGGTACATTTTGAACAGTGGGAAGAAACCAGAGCACCCAGAGGAATTCCACGCAGACACAGGGAGAACATACAAACTCCTTACAGACAGTGGGGGATTTGAACCCCGGTCCCAATTACTGGCGTTAGTCTAACCACTACACTAATCATGTTGCCCTGTTCTGATGCAATATCACTGTTTTCAGAAATGATTTTAATAGTGTTATTTTACATCATTGTGTTATTCTTTTGCTTTTAAGAGTAGTGTGTGCACGTGATGTAGATGGCCTGCGACCTTAAATGATCAGCCATGATGTCCCCATTTTATTTTGCAGCAAAGTGTGTCATTAATACTAGGAGTTAAATTTATCTTTCAGACACAGGGAAAGACAACCTACTATTTGGACATTGATACTCGAGAGTCCAAGTGTCATGTGCTGAACCCTAAACCACTCAAGAACTGTGAAGTTCGACCATTCATAGAAACTGTGAGTCTTTCAAAATATAATAAGAACAAGTGAGGAAAAGGGCAACACAAAGTCCAAAAAGGGGAGTTTTGGATTCATTTGTTACTTTTATAATGCCAAAAATCAATCAATATACTCAGACCATTGTTTTAGTTTCAAAGTTTCTTGTCCAGAAATGGACAGGAAAACCATATTTGCTAGCTATTGTACTAAAAAGGAACACAATAAAAATGGGGAAAAAAAAGGCAAGGGAAGGAACCCCAATTTCTTCGTAACTGTTGTACATTTGACATACCTTAAATTTTGAGATAGTGGTCTGAACTCTCAATCTAGGTCTAAAATGCAGAGTAGATCTCAAAATGGTAGTTGGAGCTTTGTACCCTATTGAGGACCATTAGAGACTCCACAGGCTATTAAATCACAGAGGTTATTCCTTACTTTTGTTCATTAGTAAAGGATCTATTAGATGCTTGGGCTGATTTATAATGCTTTTTGTAGCATGTGTTAGGTATATATTGATGCAAATAATGTTATGACAAGTTTGGTTTAAAGATTTGTAATTTGTTCATGGTGGATAAGGGAAAAGGATTAATTGTTTTTGTCTTTAAACAGAAAAGCCTCAATATGGAATGAAAATTTTAATGACCTAAGTAGCAAATACTTCTGAACTATGTGGCTGAGTTCTTTGTTTGGGAGTGCTATTTTAATTGTGAATATAATGCTGGTCTATTCAAGTTTTCTGTCAAACGTATAAACAAATACTCCATTCATACTAATGATAAGAAAATTTAAAATATAGTTTTATCTGGCATTTGCCAGGTAAATTAAAAAGCAATAATCTTATTGATCACTGCAAAATCTTGGCACAAATTTTCTGCTTACTAAAACTTGGAAACCATTCCATATATTAATAGTTAATGTCTGTCTGCTATTAACTTCATTAAAGAAATAGATATGGACATTGTGTATGAATTTCTTAAGTTACTGTATTACAAGGAGTAAATTTTAATTTTACAGTTGTTATGTGATTCCATTATTACAAACATACCAAATGGTATTTGAAATGCACCATGAATGTAACATGTTTTAGTACTAATGAATTAAAATTATTTTTGTCTGACTGTTACCTTAGAAAGGAGAAGGAGATTGCAAGGTATTGGTACAAGTCGAGTCTGGAAGTCCCATTCATATAATTGGCTATAAGTGTGAAGTATCTCCAGGTATGGTTTTGTTTTTGTTGAATTGGTAAATTATTGGACAAGTCCAATGAAGTAATTAAAAATTTTTCCATCAATCCCAATGACCTAGCCGGTTGAATGCCAACTGTACCCAGCAGGATGCACAATAATATTGCTGTACTTTGCAGATTCAGCTGAAGATGTTTCTAAAATATGTGTTGACTGTCCACATCTAATACCTACGACCAGTGAACCAGCAACCCATGCAGCAAAGGTCTCACTCAACACATTTAATGAAAGGAGCAACCACACACACAGATTTGATCTAAAAGAAATATCACGAAGTTCCACAAAGGTTGGTGAACTTTTAAAAAAACTTTTTCTATAATTATTATAATTGTTACCCGTGTTCACATTTTGTATTCTTCCCTTTTAGCTTTCGATGGAGAGTACAGAGATGTACTAAAGTTGTAGGCAGCCACTTGGAAGCGGTTTTCTTTATTGAAACATCATCCCCATTCCATTTTCACTCACCTCCATGACAACTCATAATACTGATTTGATAAAGTTCGGTTTAAAAACTAATTACCATCTGTAATAGTTAGTTTTCATCCTCTTGTGTTTGGGAGACTTGGGGAACTGTTTCCGTTGCAGCTGCAGTGAGCTCATCTGAATAGACAGGATGCATTATATTAATGTACTGTCAATGACAGCAAGGCAAGGCCCACATGACCCAAGGATTTCCCATAGAGCAGGATTTCGCCTTGAATACTGCGTCGAATACTGACCCAAGCTCCCTTGCACTGCTCTCCATTTTATTCAATCAGAGCTTCTGCTTACTTCCCTGTTTAACCCCAAACTAGCTCTGTTGCCTCAACAAAGGTGAAGAGTCTGCACAAGAACTGGATTGTCCATGACCATAACAAAGTCATAGATTATTTCTTTCAGCAAAATATTCTTTGGTTCCTCATGCTGTATTTATACTTTGAAATATCTCAGAAAGACATTGAATTAAAATGGAATCTCATAGGTTATTTTTTTTTAAATGGGGTAATAACTACAAGAGGTATAAATTAGCTAACATTGCATAGCTATCCATATGACCTGAATTCATTATCATTTAATCCAACTACCTCTATGATGTTATTGACCGATAAGAACTCTTCCATATTCCCCAAGTACTTTAGACTTTCCTCATCTTATTGTACATTTCAATGTATCCAACCTGTTTGGTCTGCCAGTCTGCCTAAACACATTTCAAATCAGGCTTAAGATGATGTTTGCAAAGTGCCGCGGAAGAGTGGGGATGCCTCCATTCATGGTGCCATATCATAGAAAATTTGGCTTTATAAACAATATTTTCTTTCTCTTGGTGGAATAGGTAGGGTGGTTAGAACATCATCCATTGTTCTGGAGACTGTCTCTGATCATAGGCTATTATGGCACAGAAAACAGGTCCTTCGGCCCTTCTTGTCTGCCAAACTATTATTTTGCTTAGTCCCAAAGACCTGCACCTAGTCCATAGCCCTCCATATCCCTCCCATCTATGTACCTGTCCAAACTTAAATGTTAAAATTGAACCTGCATTCACCACTTCAGCTGGCAGCTCCTTCCACACTCCCACCACTCTGTGTGTGAAGTTCCCCCTAAGATGTTCCCCTTTCACCCTTAACCCATATCCTTTGGTTTGTATCTCACCTAACCTCAGTGGGAAAAAAACTACCTGCATTTATTCTCTTTATATCCTTTATAATTCTGTATACCTCTATCAAATCTCCCCTCGTTCTTCTATGCTCCAGGGAATAATGTCCTAACTTGATTAACCTATCCCTGTATTTTAGTTTCTGAAGTTCCGGAAATCTTTTAGTAAATCTTCTCTGCACTCTTTCAATATTAGTGATATTTTTTCTGACCCCTCTAGATTGATGTAAGGATTCGAGGTGAGTTGGATTTGGATTGCAAAACCATTCTCCAGTTCTTGTCAGTCTATGGAATTAAGCTCCTCTTTGTTCTTAATTCAATGTTAATCTTTATTGATGGAAGAATCTGACGTGGAAAACGGAAATTGAACCTCATTGTTTCTTGTTGGGTTGACTGTGTTTAAACTTACTTTCCCAGCCTCATCAATCTATCCTGATATTAAATTATAAAAATTAATACACATCATGGATTTCAACATCTAACTTTGCAGCACAAATACACTCTTCCGAACCCTAATCCTCAGATATTTTTTCAGATCCTGTTTTCCTGTCAGGTTATCCTATCAGAAGTAGATATTTCTTTCATACCAGTGCCTCTGAAGTTAGAATTTACAAGCAACAAATGGTTGAATCTGACATTCACCAGAAACATTATTGTGGTTATCTTTCAGGGAGTTGGACATCCGGTAATGGTAGAATTTGTCATCAAAGAGACAACATGTTTCAAGCACACTAGTCAATGTACTCTGAATCTACTTTTACATCCTGTGAGTACAACACAGAAAGATAAGATAAATAATGCTGACTGAATTACCAATTATATTGAAGTAATTTATAAGTAACATTATCAATACATAGTTATTGTTTGGAAAATAATCAATGGGTTCTGCTAATTTATTTCTTGAATATTGCTTGTTTGAAATTGCCCAAAAATATTAGTGTAACAAGAGAGTTGAATAAGATCTTAATAATAGGTGTAGCTTGAACAAGTAGCTTACCATGTTTTAGCTGAGGGTACTTGAGCCCTAAGGGTAGTAAGTATGAGTTATTATGTTTATGGAACTCTGGGACACATGGGAATGGAACCTATATTAGGAGTTAAGCACCCATGAGTTTATAAATTGGTTTTATTCCTGTATTTGTTAACCATATTCAATATTATGAGAGCTATAAATGTCTATCGGGCCATTGTGGGGCATTTTATTTTAGATAAATGGGGTGTTAATTTTATCAAGTTGAGATGATCTCAGCATTTGTAGCTTGAAGTTTATTTATTTGCTGGATAACTATTGATTAGTTGATGCTTTTCAGTTGCAGTGAGTCTGATTTTTCTAACCACAATCACCAAATTCATTATGTAGCAGTGTTGTCAAGCATGTCAGACATGCATGCTTCACACATATGGCTGTTGTCTCAGATACTGTTGTATCATCAGTTAACTAAAGAAGTCAGCCCAGGCTGATAGGCAGTTACACACATTCATTGAATGTTGTGTTGTTGCCTGACATGGGAAATACCACAAACTTCTGCACATCTTTAATTGAGACACAATGATGGAAATGCATTAAGGGCCAGATTTGACTTGAAAAGATTTATAATCAGTTGCTAAACAAATGATGAAAATCCTAACAATAAGCTTTTTTGATTAGTGCTATTATTTAAGAGACAATTTGAAGATTTTCTTTCCAAAACCACTAGGTGAAAGCTGAAACTTGCTTCTTAAACACTCTGGATCCTGGGTTAATTTTTCACATTGATGAACTTTTGCAAGAAACCTTCATCAAAGTATAGAGAACAAAGTGGGCAAATAAAATTGAGGAATGTCTTTGCCCTGTTCCTGTTTTTATGTTCCTATAGATTCAGTTGATATTAACCTTTATGTTTAACAAAAAACTACTTTTGAATGAGTACCTGGTTAGATTAACAACAGTTAACCCTTGTGGCTGAGCATTTAGTTAACTTTTGGATCTTTATTAATCCAAAAATGAATAATCCACAATGGCCCAATAGACATTTATAGCTCTCATAATATTGAATATGGTTAACAAATACCGGAATAAAACCAATTTATAAACTCGTATGAAAACGAGATAAATATTGAGAGCAGGAATAGGCCATTCAGCTTAACAAACCTGATCATTTTTGATACACTACCTTAGCATGTTTCCCCCCATATCCTTTTATTTCTCTAATCAGAAATTAATTGACCTTAGGTTTGAATTCAATGACTTAGCTTCCATAGCTCACTGGAGTAGATTCTCCTAGCTGGGAGTAAAAAATATTTTCTTAATTTCAATCCTAAATGATCTATCTCTCAAGATTGGAATCACAGTTTTATCTTCTCTGCTGCGATATACCATCTCTATAGTCACCAAATTTTGATCCGTTAAGACCACTGAGAAGTTTGAATATATTCAATTAGGTCATCTATTATTCTAATCTCTAAAGAACTGAGGTCTAGACTACTCAATCTTTTCTCATATAACAGACCTACCATTTCCAGAGCCAATGGTAGTGAATTATCACTCCAGAGAATCAAGTACATTTATCTTTAGATAAGAAGACAAATTATGCTGTGGAACTTTTTTACTCTTGTATTAAAATTCTCCAGTTAAAGGAGACAGAGACCAGCATATCATTTGCCTTCTGAATGGCCAGCTGCATCCACATGTTAGTTTTCAGTGGTTTGTTCATGAGGACACCAAGGACTCTATGAATTAAAAACACAAAATGCTGGAGAAGTTCAGCAGGTTATGCAGTGTCCATAGGAAGCAAAGATAGAAAACCAACATTTTGGGCTTGAGCCCTTCATCATGTTATTGTACTTTGGTATTGGCTCAGTCTCTGCTTGAACTCAATGAAAATAGAACATTATGCAAAATAATTGAACAGGCATAGCAGTTAGATATTTAATTATTATATTTACTCCTGTCTTTTACATTTTGTAGGACATTGGATTCTGCATAGCCACTGTCACTCCTGGCCCTAGTGGCGTGAATGGGATTGAAGTGAATTGTGAAATCTACAGCATTCAGGTAATGCTTTAGATCTAGACCTAAACCTAAACCAGTATTACAAAGAGAAATTTACATATTGATCTTGAAGCAGATGCCATGTAGAATGAAACCTTAAATATTCAAGAAAATTGTTTTCAGGAAATAAATTGTTATCCCTTGAACAAATGAAAGATAAATATAATATAACTCACGATACAATGTTTGCATACCATCAACTGAAAATCTACTTGAAGGACAAATTGGGAAACAGTCTGAGATTACCAGAAGGAAGCAATTTTGAATATGTGATTACAGACACAATGATAATTAAAAAATTTGTAACAAACATGTACATCAAACTGCAAGAAAAGGAGAATGAGGAAACAAACGGTAAACCTAAACAAAAATGGAAACAAGATCTAAACATAGAGATAAAGAATGAAACATGGGAAAAGCTATGCTCCAGAACTATGAGAAATACAATAAACACGAGGTTACGCATGATACAATATAACTGGATACACAGGCTATACATCACACCTCAAAAGTTAAATAAATGGGACCCAACAGTATCAAACAGATATTTTCACTGTAAAAAGGAAACGGGAACAACAATTCTTGCAATTTGGACATGTCAGAAAGTGAAAAAATTTTGGGAAGATCTAAACCAGATATTAAATAAAATCACAAAAAGCAATATACCAAAAAACCCAGAGATCTTCCTCCTAAGTAATTTAAGAAATAAAGAATTTGGACTCGACTGGATGGAGCACAAAAAAGATTTGTTATGATAGCCCTAGCTGTAGCAAAAAAATGTATTATGTCAACCTGGAAATTAGAAGACAACTTGAGAATACAACAATGGTACATAGAAATGAATAAATGTATTCCATTAGAAAAAATAACATATAATTTAAGAAATAACATCACAATATTCGAACAAATATGGGAGCCATACATGAAATACAATAGGAAATCCTACCATGGACTTCCACCACCTAAAATGACAGAAGGAGAAGACAACAAAAAGAACTGACTCAGTAGGATTTCTTGTTTATTTTTATTGGGTGACAACATTGTTTGGCGGGTTTAATGTGTCTTATAGATTGAGCTTCAAATGGGTGGGGGGGGGGTGAGGGAGGGAGGGAAGGGAGGGGGGAAAGGGGAGGGAGAGAATGACACTGTATATATTCGGGAGAGAGAATGTCTGTATGTATCTTGGTCAATATGGTTTTTTAGTGTGAAAAATAAAAAATTTAAAAAAATATATTCAAGATTAGATTGTATTGCATTCCTGAATTCTGTAACGTTCAATAGGTAAATGGTGATCTGAAAGAAGTGGTTAAAATGACAAAGCATTTGATAAGGTAGTTCTTTCATTCTGTGAAGAGAGAATTTAAAGACAAATTACTAACAGGCATAATTTAACTGAGACAGAGTTAATATAAAATAGATAGGGAGCATTGAATTCCCAAATTAAATTGTTTCAAATATATCTGATTCAGAGAATTGAAAAGATCCTCATACATGTGGACCAATTGATTGCACAATCCTTGTATAATAACAGATATTAACAGGTGATGTAGACAGCAAGATCACAAATTGTCTCCTTTTCCCCCCCAGCCCCACCTAATTGTCAGTAAGCACGAGATATAATAAATCTTTCCTATGGCATGGTAATAGGCCCCTTTGGCCCTCAAGCATATACAACCCAATTAACCTCCAGCCCCAGTATGTTTTTTTTTGAAGGATGGGAGAAAACTGGAGCACCTGGTGGAAACTCATGCCAATACGGGGAGAATGTACCAACTCCTTACAGGCAGCGCCTGATCCTGGTGGCTAGCACTGTAACGGTGTTTTGCTAACCGTGCTGCCTTGTTGGTGTATGCAGATTTATGGAATGTACTTGTCTGTTTATAATGCCTTTCCAAGAGCAATTAAACTGAAATATCTCTGCATGCCTGTTTTCCTGGGCTGGGACATGGCTGTTGCAATCTTAGACCTTGTATTTTGACGTTAGTGTCTCTACTCCACAGAATGTTTTGTCCTCTAATTTTGTGACCGTTTTGAAATATGATTGATATTCTTTAGAGCAGTAATGTATTCTACCCGGCTACTTTTCTGGCTAGGAAATTGATGTCATGTTGTGGGATTTTTTAGATGGTAAGCATTAGAGGCAGTGCATTGCCAAGATCATCCAAGCATTTTGGAGAAACATAAAAGGCTGCCACACCAATTAGTCTATTTGCCTTCTTTGCGGTAAATGAATGGAAGTGGATTTGCTTATTTTACTAGAATATTTCAGAGGATACAGGGAACAATAAAACAAAGCAACCAACTCTATGCACAAAGTGGTGCAATATTCTACTCAAAATATACCAGAATATTTCAACATTTTAAATTACTGCTGTGTAATGTTGAAACTAGCGTGTGCGTGCGTGTATGATCTCTTAAACTCAGAATTGTTTTTCAAACATGAAATAAAGCATCTTAATTCCAAAATCTGGAGCTAAAGAAAGATAATTTGTTACAATCTATCCAGGAAAGATTTTAAAGCCAATAAAAAACATGACCATTTTGATATTACAGGTGGAAAGACCAGAACCGGTGTCCCCAAGAGTGGAAGACCATATTATTCCCATCCCAGAAGGAGACGACCAGAGTACTGTCCCCCCAACAGTAGAAGAGGAACAACCAATAGTGGAAGAGGAGGCTACTGCTCCTTCAATTGCAGAACATCAGACCATTCTTAATGGAGAAATTCATGATGGTCTGCCTACAACAGGTTTCCCGGAAGCTGAAAAATTTGAGGATTTTCCTCCTAAACGTAAACGGTCAGTGAAGTTGGACTCCTCAGAATCTTCTGAAGAACAGACCTTAATTAATGTGAATAAAATAGTGTTCCCTGACCTCCCTGAACACCTGGGAAGCTGCCCAGGAGTACGCAAGTATCCTGAGCATCAATGAACCAATTTAATTCCTTTCTAAAAGGCAAAAACCATTCTTAACAAAAATGTTGCATGACTGTATGGAGAATTATTAACTGCACCAGAACAAAGAAAATGTATGTTTCCTCCTGATCAAGATTTATAGAAATAAAACAAAAAAAGAAATTTACATGGGAATTGCACAAATTAAATATGTCACCATGTCGAAGCAGTTAAAGTTGCTCAGAAATTTTGAATTTTTGTTATGTGAGTTTTACTTTATATGTGCAATAAATTGTTTGAAGTTAGTCTCCTTTTACAACTTAGTGTAAAAGAAAATGAATCCAACATTCGGACAGCACCTTTAATGACCATAGACTTTCAAGACATATTGCAACAAAACGAGGGTGACTGATGTGACCATTTGTACACAGCAATAGCAATATCAATATCATAATGGTCAGATCATCTGTTTATTTTAATGAAGTTGGTTGGTGGATATATGGAGAAAATTTCTCCTGTGTATTTTTCATAGGGCTGCACATGTAGCATCATCTAAGACCATAAGGCTTGGGAGTAGAACGATTTATTATCTGCAAAGATGGCACCACATTAATTGTGGCCCTCTGCAGAACTGGAATTCCAGATTGTGTGCTTAAAGTTCTGAAGTAGGACCTGAACTCAAAACCTGTTGAGGGGGTGAATTTGCTGCTTTTGAACCACAATTTATGCGAATACCAGTAAGCATGTAGAGCCATTTATCATCAAATTTACAAAACTTTCAACAACTATAATTTAAAAAAAAATTCTGGATATGCCTAAATAAAGTAATTAGTAGTAGGCCAGAGTAAATTCTCTAATGTAGGACAGTAGTGGAATCTCAAGGAGTTGATGAGTATGAGAAGAGGAATAAGTTGGTTTATGGGGATGTGGTTGCTTTGTGAATTGGTATTGATTCAATGGGCAGAATGGCCTCCTATGCTATAAAGTAATATGGAATATATCTTATGGCATGTGTGGCCAAACCGTGGCTTGTGACCACATGTGGCTCTTTAACATATAATTTGCAACTCACGGAAATATGCCGGCTGAGACAGGAATTGTACAAGCCTGTGCTCACAATGGTAGCTTTTAGTTGGCATGGCTTGCGATCACATGATTGCGGCTCTCAAACATCTGGTTTATTGTATTTGGCACTTGCGTTAAGCAAGCTTGGCCACCCTTGTCTTATGGCATAAAATAAGAATAAATAAAAATAAATAAAAAATAAAATTAAGTTCATGTGTGGCACAAGATGGTACCAGTTGTAAATGAGGAGGGTTTCACAGTGCTTCATTCTGTTGTGTTTTCATCAAATGGGGAATGTCACTTTCTCCATAACAATTACCAGATAATTATTTAAATTAACATTATGCATGGCATTATAATTAGACATTTCACACCCTAAACCGTTAGTTCACATAAGATATTCTTCACGATGCTGTAGACAGATATCTACAAGAAACAGAGGAAACAGTTAAAGGCTCATGATGCCTCGAGCCTTCTCCACCATTCATTAAGATCAGAATGTATCCAATGATCACCATAACACTACTTTCTCTGTCTCTTCTCATACCCTTTACTACCTTGTCTATCAGTCTCTACCATGAAAATATTCCTATAATCAGTTCCTTTTGGTAGAATATTAAAAAGAGTCAGGGCCTGATAGAAGAAACTCTTCCATGTCTCCTTTAAAACAATTAATTGGACAAACAGCACAGTAACAGGCCCTTTCATCCCATGAGTCTCTGCCACCCAAAACCTCAATTAACTTACAACCCTTTCTCCCCCCTCTTCCCCATACATTTTAATATCCTATGCAGACAATGGGAGAATACATAAACCTCTTGCAGTCAGCCCTGGATTTGAACCCATGTCACTGTTGTGGTCATAGTCTTGAGCTAACCAGGTCACTGTTGTGGTCATAGCGTTGAGCTAACCAGGTCTCTTATTCTGAAACATTGTCTCATTGTTCAGGATGAAACACAAAGGTCTGCAGATGCTGTGATTGTAGGAAAAACATCTGCAGCTGACGTGGACTTTTTACCCCCTCCATAAATCTTCGTCCGCGAAGCCAAGCCAAAGAAGAAGGAAAAACATCAAAATGTTGGAGAAACTCAGTTGGTCTTTTCAGCATCCTTAGTTGGTAAAGATGTATTACTGATGTTTCAAGCCTGAGCCACTCTTCAAGGAAGAAACAATAAGCCTTAAACAGAAAATCTCTGAAAGTCTCAGAATCTAAACAACATTGTTCTGGATACCTCATCTGGGGGAAACATCCTCTCAGTATTCACTCTATCAATCCCTTGCATAATCTTTTATTTTTAAAAAATAAAGTCACTTCTCATTCTTCTACAGTCAAAAGAATATTGGCTTGGCCTGCTTAACCTCTCCTCAGAACTCAACATCTTTATGCAGAAATCAACTAAGCGAGCATTGTTTTTTTACACTATCTTCAAGGTGAGAACATCCTTTCTTCAATATGGAGACAAAACTGTGTGCCAGTGGGGTGAAACCACTATTGTATATATTTTTATGCCATATGTAAATGTCATGACCTTTCCTGGTTGACCCTGCTTCCTCTGGCCAGCTCGTGACTCCTCCCCCTTTCTTCCCCATAAAGGCTGTCATGCCACAAGCCTGCCCCCAGTTCGTGTCCGGGTCAGTGTGAGCAACCCATGCAGGGATGCTGTCCATCTTTTGTAACTAAAAGCCTTCAGTCTTGGCAACTTCAGTCTTTGTGTAATTGATCGTGCATCAACCAGCCCAGTCAAAGCTCCATAATTTTTTTTATATACCTCTATGGGCCTTGAAATAAAGGCAACCATCCATCTGCCTTCCAACATGGCTGCTGAATTTGCATTCTAACTCTGTTTCATATACGTGAATTTACAAATCCCTCTGAAGCACTGCACCAAGTAGTCTTCGTCCTTTTAAAGAATAATTTCCTTTCTATTCTTCCTTTCACAGTACAAACCACCCTTTTCCCACATTATGCCTCCTCTACTAATGTCTTGCCCTGATTTAAACTATTGTCATTAAGTTTATTGTCATCTGATTGCACAAGTACAACCTGGCAAAACAGCGTTCTCCAGTCCTTGGTGCAAAACAGGCAGACACACAACCAGTCAATACACACATACAGACGAAAAATGCTAGGACAATTATTCGTGCATACAAATAAATGAATAAATATTGTTTCATGAATATGAGAATCTTGGATGATTCATGTGAGCAGTTCCTTTAGTCATTCAGCATTCTCACCACCCCATGGGAAGAAACTGTTCCTCAGCCTGGCGGTGCTGGCTCTGATCTTCCTGTTTCTCTTTCCCAATGGGAGCAGCTGAAAGATGCTCTGTGCAGGGTGGAAGGGGTCCTCAATGATTTTATGTGCCCTCTTCAGACAACAATCCTGGGAGATCACGACGATAGGTGGAGGGAGACTCCAGTGATCCTCTCTGCTACTCTTATGGTCGTGTAGATTGACCTCTTATTTATTTCTCTCCAGCACCTAGACCATTCCGTGATGCAGCTTCTGCTTTCGGTATTACTTTGGAGATGTTTTGTGTCCTCCTAACAACTTGCTAATCAACATCAGCAACTTTGGCTACAATGCACATGTTCTTTACTCATTATATCAACAGCAAATGGATTGGACTTTCAGTGTCCAAAAAAAAGCTCTTCTCATGGAAGCAGAGATTCTAAATGCATCTTGCATCTGTTTTACCGCTATAATCGCGCTGCCAAAGTCCCAATGGTGTTTCAAATACCAAGAGGACTAAAAGTAATGACTCTGGCATACTTTTCCCAAAGAAGCAGTAGAGGTGGACTAGTCAGAAGATCTACATATTGGTAGTGCAAAAGAAGTACTCAAAAAGAAGATATGTAAAAAGAGAGAAATGTAAAGAAAGAAATTAAACAATATGCAATACAGAAGGAAAACAAATATTCAGTAATAAATAATGTGCAAAATAATAGTTCTTAAATCAGTGATTGAGTTTCTGGTTTAGGAGTCTGATGGTGGAGGGATAGCAACTGTTCCTGAACCTGATGGTACAAGTCTTGTGGCACCTACACCTCTTTCCTGATGGCAGCAATGAGAACAGATCTGGGAGGTGTGGATCCTTGATTACTGCTGCTCTCTGACAGTAGTGTTTTATGTAGATTTTCTCAATGCTGGGGAGAGTTTTGCCCATGATGTAGTGGGCTGTGCCCACTACGCTTTGCAGGGCTTTCTGCTCAAATATTGATGCTGCCGTTTCAGGGCGTGATGCAGTCAGTCAGCATACTTTCCTCTGCCCATCTGTAGAAGTTTGCCAAAGTTTCCAATGTTATATCAAACCTCTACAAACTTCTGAGGAAGTAGAGGAACTGACACTTTATCCCCATACTTTTGTATGGGGTCCAGAAAAGTTCCTCCGAGATAGTTAGATTAGGTTGATATGATTGTTGCATCTGTAAATTTAAAGATTGGTTTGGAATGATATTCAGCTGTACAACCGAGGGTGTAGATGGAGTATAGTCATTGACTGAGTACATATCCTTGAGGAATGACGGTGCTGCTTGTGCTCAGAATCAGAATCAGATTTAATGTCATGAAGGTGTCACAAAATTTGTTGTTTTGCGGCAGCCATATTGTGCATTACAGGTGAAAGTTGCTATAAATTAAAATTCAGTAAATACAAGATTTAAAAAAAATAAATACTGTAATTAGTGCAAAAAATGGAGGCTGTAAGAATAGGTTCAATGTCCATTCAAAAATCTAATGGTGGGGGGGTGGGGGGGGGAAGCTGTTTTTGTAATGTTGAGTGTGTGTCTTCAGGTTCTGTACTTCCTTCCTGATGGGAGCAGTAAAAAAAGGGCATGGACTGGATGATGAGGGTCCTTGATGGTAGATGCTGCCTTCTTGAGACACTGGCTCTTAAAGATGTCCATAATGAAGTGAAGACTAATCCCATGATGGCACTGACTATGTTTGCAACCCACTTTAGCCCTTTCCTGGAGGACATTTTGTCTTGAAATTCACTGATTGTAGACTGTGAGTCCATGAATAATCATCAAACATACTTGTCCTTGGCATCCAGGTGTTTTGAGGCTGAGTGGAGAGTAAAGATGGCATCTGGTGCATATTTGTTTGGCTAAGAATTCCAGTACTTTCACTAAAATTTCCAACATTTGGAGTATTTTTCATTTATCTTTCAAAGAGATGCACTGTTTACCTTCTCATCGATCAGTACTGTAAACGTAGTGCAATTGACGTCTGTTTTACCGGTGACTGTGTCAGTGCTTGATGTTTCTTTGACTTCCATCAATTTATTTTTCAGGTTAACAAATTTGCTTTTCCCATGGTCAAATATCTCTACTCAAACCAGATTGCACTTGGTTAAAACAGCTGCACTTTTGATTCTACTTTTGTGAGTTTCCTAATATTGGAGAGACCACTCGTGACGTCCCTCCAGAGTAGAACAGTTCCATCTCTGCATAGAACATGAAGCCACTGCTGGTACTTGTGGTTAGCACTCAACTTTTCCAGCCCTTACTTGCAGCCTCATTCAGAGGCCTTTCCTGCAGTGAGCAGGGGATCGTGAAGGCAGCAGAACTGGCAGTGGAACACATAAATGCAAACCAGCCAGGGGGATACAAGTATGTGTTGAATAAAATTGAGAATGCCCAGGAAAATAGAGGGGTAAGTATGAAGCATTGTGCTCAGCTGTAGGATTTGAGAAGCACAGAAGGAACAGCACGTAGTTGTGTCCCATAAAAATTCGAGAAACAGATTTGACTGAGGATAATGAGCTTTGTTTTGTTTTATACACTCTGACATCAACATAGCACCACGATTAGTTAGTTACAGCACTGTGAATTTGGGGCAGTCTGGAGAGAGTGGCACCTTCAACACAGCATTTACAGCCAATGTAAAGTTAATTTGCCATTCTCCTTTTTCAGAAACTGACAGATATGCTGTACCCTGTCAGCATTATCTGCAATAGATAACAGGAATAATGGCCAACCATTGTTATAATAGATTTTGATCAAAAAATTGTGATGACCATTGGTGATAAAGAACACATAAAGCAAAACTTTCTCAGGGCAGCAATTCTCATTATGTTTATTTTTCTCACACAGATCATTTCTCAGCACAGGAATCTCTCACATTTACTATTTCTTACTGTTTAGCAAGGTGTAGCCTATTGTTGCTGGGGAATATTCATGAAGCAGCAATTGACATGCATATAGAACATAGAACATGATGAGGTGCATAGACTAGGTATAAAAAGTCCATTAAATAGAGCAGATGGAATCAGCAGTTTATTTCTTCTTTTGTAAGGCCAGGGCAAAGTTTGGCAGAAAAGCTACAGGTGAACAGAATTGATGATGCGACTGTACAAGGTACTGGTGAGGCCACATCTGGAGTACTGTGTGCAGTTCGGGTCTCCTGACTTGAGGAAGGATGGACTGGCTTTGGAGGTGGTCCAGAGGAGGTTCATCAGGTTGATTCCAAAGATAAGGTTCTGAGGAGAGATTGACTTGTCTGGGAATGTACTTGCTGGAATTTAGAAGAATAAGAAAGAATCTTATAGAAATGTATAAAATTGTGAAAGGCATAGATAAGATAGAGATAGGTAAGTTGTTTCCATTGGTGAAGGAGACTTGAACTTGGGGACATAGCCTCAAGATCTGGGGTAGTAGATTTAGGATAAAATGAGGAGGAACTGCTTTTGCCAGAGGGCGGTGAATTTATGGAATTTTCTACCCGTTGAAGCAGTGGAGGCTATCTCTTGTATATTTAAGACATGGTTGGATAAATTTTTACAAAGTAGTGGAATTAAGGGATACAGGTGTAGTGAACTGAGATTCACTAGAAGTGTCCTGTACTAACGACTGGTCCCATCTCCCGGCTCCACCCCAGGGGTCCGTATATAATCCTGGTTTCCCACCTAAACTCTGAACCCCTCTGAAGCCTGTTCATGAACCCTACCTGTGTTGTAAGCTAATAAAAGCGTTAGTTCTCCCTCCAGTCGAGTGTGAACTTTTATCTACGCTACAATAGGGAAAAGCAGTAAGTGATTAGCCTATCATCAGATCAGCCATGATCTCATTGAATGGTTGATCTGATGATCTTATGTTGAGACAGGACTAATTTTATTTCATTGCATTTTCATGTCTTTCAGAAGCGAGGCACATCTCCTGTTTACTTTGAATTTGAGATACTTGAAACAAGATGTCTCGCTCTGAATCCAAAACCTGTGGCACAGTGTGAAGTACGATCAGGTCCTGAAGCTGTAAGTTTCTCTTTGGAATAGTTTGATGTTTTCAAAAGGTATCATTTAGAGTAACATGAGGAAAAGCTTCCCTCTTAGCCAGCATCCTTCTTTACAAACTGATTTAGTCAACACCCAGCTGCAAACGTATTCAAACAAGTAAATCAGTAAATGCTGGGGTCAAATGCAATATACAAATGTGCGGAGAAACTCAGCAGGTCATGTAGCAGCCAAAGGAAGTAAAATGAAACTAACATTTCGTGTCTGGGCTCTTCGTTAGGAAAAGAGGCAGGTGCCTGAATAAAAAGGTGTGCAGTGGTGGGGATGAGAGGGGGGCGGGGTGCAGGAGGGGAGGAATGGAAGGGGAGAAGCTCAGGCTATGTAGATACAGGTGGGAAAGTTGAAGAGAAAAATGCTGAAAAGTGATAGAGGGGGAGAGCAGAGGGTAGCTCACTGAGAGGACCCCACCACCCCTTCCCTTCCTTCCCCTACCCATCTCTCAATGTCTTCCATTTTAATTTGACCAGTACTAACTCTTGGCCCTTCAGTCTTTACCCCACTCCATTTTATGTTTGGTATCACCTCTTCCAATCCTAGACTCAAGGAAGGGTCCTGACTCAAAACATTGACAATCCATTTCTCTCCATGCATCCTGCCTGACCTGCTGAGACCTTCCTCTTTTTGCAGCATACCACCTAATGCCACTTATCATTGTTTAGATATTCTAACAAAGTAGTTTTCAAACTGCCCCCCTCCCTAAATTCTCATTCCACCTTATGCAATCCCTATGCAATAAGTACTCTGTAGTTAGTTAGGGATTGCTTAAGGTGATATGTGAGTGGAAAAAAAAGGTTGAGAACTACAGCCAAAGGCACTCTGTGGCTAGTAAGGAATTATTAATGTGGTATTTGAGTGGAAAAAAATGTTGAGAATAACTATTAGATGTTACCTTTAGAAATTAACAAATGATTTTTTTTATCATCAATCCGGTCTGCTAAGGAATATTTTCATTAATGTTGGGCACCCACTCACTTCTGGCATTAGTAACATGTGCAATATGACAAATTTTGACTGTGGGGAATAAAAGTCTAACTTGGTTTTCATCTCAGCTGACTCTTAGCTTAATACACTGAATAAAGATTTAGAATGGGAAATCAATTTGTCTTTTTTTTAATTAGAACCCACCAGTGTTCCATTATTGAAATTGCAGTAAGTCTCAATATGCAATATGAACTGTCAAATCAGAAACTTTCTGGAAGGCCAGTCTATCAGCATGCTCTGATATTGGACACAAAATGGCGTTCAACCTTGCCAGTCTTGGCAGAGGATCTCAGAAGCCGTAACTTGTTTTATGATTCCCCGCCCGCCTCCCCCCACCCCCCAAACCTTCTTCTATCTGCAGGCTACACACAGTGAGGACTCCATGGTCAGTCATTTTTGGTACAGGGATTGGGCCAGCACAATATGGCTGCTTACATTTCATTGTGATCTTAGGTTATGTAATGAAAAACTGAGAATGGGAGTAAGAGACATGGGAATGCTGCTTGGATGTCAGTTTTTTTTGGAATATTTTATTTTTGATTTTCAAAGACATACAAATCCAAACAAACAACAGTCTCTTCCAACAATAGTATATAGCATACAGAGTCTATTTTTTACCCCTACCCCTCTCTCCCATACCCTAATATAACAAAGAAAAAAATTATATAAATTTAAAAAAATGCAAATAACCAAATGTTGGTAAATTCACAAACCCTTAAGGGAACTTGAGAAAAACCAAAGAAACCTAAAATATAAAAAAAAGATAAGGAACAAAATACAAGAGCTTGTCATCTATGCCTCAACCCACTTCATTGATCTCAATCGTTTCACTACTGCCACAGATTGTTGCATTTCCTTTATTCAAAAGGGGTATAATTATATCTGCATGCCAATGTGCTGCAGATAGGGTTCCCACATCCTAACAAATGTGCCATATTTCTTCCTCAAATTGTACATGATTTTCTCCAAGAGAACTTCATTTCCGTATTCCATTGACTTATCGAAAGTCGGACTTCCACATGACCATTATACACTTCCTGGCTACCAACAAGGCAACCTTCACAAACCAAATTTGGTATCTGGACAGTTTAAAACTCATGATGTCAGTTATTCTTGCAGAAAAAGGAGTGCAAAAAGTTTATCGTTTGCGGTATTTTATGGCTGCTCAGATCTCAGTTCTGCGTTAAAAATACTTCATGAGCAATGACAATTAAATTATAAATAAATAATGACAGACTTTTCTTTGTTAGATTTCAGGTGACTGTAAAATGAAATTAAAAATGAATAGTACAACACAATGCATCGAGGTCCACAAGTACTGGTGCTTAATATCACCGGGTGAGTCAGAGGTTTCTGTGATTGTGATCTTTATTGGGCTGAACAAAGATGGCAGTTTTGTTTGTTGACTAGTGCAATATTGCTTAAACTTTGAGACATTCAATTATAAAATAGCTCAGCTACCAATGATTTACTTTTTGCGCTTTGATAGTTCAACCCCCAAACCCCACCCAGGTGGGGTGGAATTTACATTGAGTGACTTGTTTTATGATGTATGATGTTCCCAATGCTTTCTTCAGCCTTCACATATTAAACTTTTGTGATTTTCTTTTCATTACGAACATTGTCGCTGGGACCATAAGAGAACCTGCTCAAGGCTACACAAGGCAAATTGCAGAAACTACCCCATCATTTTTTTCTTGGCTTGGCTTCGCGGACGAAGACTTATGGAGGGGGTAAATGTCCACGTCAGCTGCAGGCTCGATGGTGGCTGACGAGTCCGATGCGGGACGGGCAGACACGGTTGGAGCGGTTGCAGGGGAAAATTGGTGGGTTGGGGTTGGGTGTTGGGTTTTTCCTCCTTTGTCTTTTGTCAGTGAGGTGGGCTCTGCGGTCTTCTTCATAGGAGGTTGCTGCCCGCCGAACTGTGAGGCGCCAAGATGCACGGTTTGAGGCGAGATCAGCCCACTGATGGGGGTCAATGTGGCAGACACCAAGAGATTTCTTTAGGCAGTCCTTGTACTTCTTCTTTGGTGCACCTCTGACACGATGGCCAGTGGAGAGCTCGCCATATAACACGATCTTGGGAAGGCGATGGTCCTCCATTCTGGCGAACGTGACCTACCCAGCGCAGTTGGATCTTCAACCGCATGGATTCGATGCTGTCGGCCTCTGCCATCTCGAGTACTTCGATGTTAGGGATGAAGTCGCTCCAATGAATGTTGAGGATGGAGCGGAGACAACGCTGGTGGAAGCGTTCTAGGAGCCGTAGGTGATGCCGGTAGAGGACCCATGATTCGGAGCCCATCATTAACCAAGGGTGTACAGCGGAGAAACAAACAGTCCTTGTCACATCTTATTTCATCTAATTCCATCAATGTAGCCATGGCGTGATCAATGACCACTGGCAGACATGAAGCAGGTAGTCAAAGTCTTTATTGATCAGAAGACCCAGACATGCCTCCACATGCTGCTGGCTCACGTCCAAGGCAGGTATGAGAGAGAGAGGAGACTAGGGATCTCAGCCTTCATTAGGAGATCTTATGGGGAGGGCTACAAGTACAGAAGGCAGACCAGCCTGCCCAGCCCAGTGAGGACATGCCCGGACATGTCTGCAGTACCATGTTCCACCTCAGTAGCTTTCTATTCTTTTCTTCTTCATTTAGTGTGATAGTACAGATCTATCACCAATGTACATAGTGTATATAGTTACTGTATCTAGACTGTGCTTACAGCGATTGGCTGAGAGCTAAGCCACACCTATTGTTTGGGCCTTAAAGGGTTGTGTCCCTAGCCAGGTCGGATCATTCCGGACTGGTCGGCCACCTGTGAAGAGCTCCGGTCTTTTGCTAATAAAAGCCTTGGTTTGGATCAACAAGTCTTTGGTTCTTTCGACGAGCTCTACATTTAGTTTTCCCTTAAATGCATGCATCTGTTCTACTTCTGTCAAATATTTCAAGTGATGGCAGGTTTGACGCTTACAGTGACCACAGTAATCTATAGTTAGCTGCAGTTTATGAAAACACAGTAAAATTCCCTGGGGCTCACAAAATCAGTGAACCGGTGCGGACTTGAAAGGCCGGTGTTTCCGCTCCGTAAATGGTTATATGGTTATTAAATGCTGAAGGAAAGAACAAATATCGAAAGATAAATTCTTAGTAATTTAGTAAAGAATCATTTGTTTTACATGGGAACAAGCATTAGAATATTTATTTTGAGAATATAGTTTTCATAATTTACTTGAAGAAAGTTTTGCTATGAGTTAAAAATAATATCAAGGCTTTGCTGCTTTTTGGCTTTAATTGCAGATTCAGATGACATGGTTCTGAGCCGGTGTCCAGGTTGCCCACATCGTATGGCTTTAAATCATTCAGATGCCAGTTATGCAGCTGCAGTAGGACTGCAAAAATATAACCAAAACAACAACAGAACAAATAATTATGCTGTACAGGAAATAACAAGAGCTTCCTACCAGGTAGGCTAAATGTTAACTGCATTGTTTTTAGCATATTTTAAGAAAAGAAAATAACTATTCTATTATTGTCTGCTGGAATATGGGGCAGAACTGTGGAAATGGAATGGCAAAGATAATAGTCCCCTACGCTGTAACAATAGTCCTCTAAAAGTAAAACATAAAAGTTTTCCACAAGTAAAATCTTTCAGGAAGTCTCTAGATTTTGAGATCTAATGCCCAGGTGTGTTATTGGCACTAAAGGTCCCAGTAAGACATTTTATATCTGAGAATATTTCAGTGATTACAACAAATGGATATAATTGCTGATTGTTGCTGAACCCTCCAAAATTCCTAAGTTTGGACATTCACTCGTGTTTGCATTGTAGAGTCAGGACGATACTTGAAGCAAACAAAATCACCAGTGACTTTAAATATTTCTTTGTTAAATCAGAATTCTGATTCTGATTATAAACTTGACAGTGCACAGCTGTTGGAAAAGGATTTGTCAGAACCCAGATCAAAATTAATAGAAAAACAAAGTGAAGGTAGTGATCTTCCTGAAGTTAGAGAGAAAGCATTCTTTGATAAGGAAATTAAGAAAGTGCCAGTTAGATATTATTTTAATGAGGTTTTATTAATGATAAAATGGAGGTCACAGGAGGTGCCTACTAATGAAGAATGAACAGTGGTTCACCAGGTTGTAATTCCTAGAGCCTAGAGATGTGAGATTTTGAACACAGCTCAACAAACGCCTTTTGGTGGACACCTTAGGGTAAAGGAAGCTACCTGTAAAATTATGAAACAATTTTATTGGCCAAATTTAAGAAAAGATGTTAAAAGATTTTGTAAGACCTGTCATACTTGTCAAGTTGCAGGGAAACCTAATCAAGGTCCCACAGTGGCACCTTTAAAACCTAATCAGGGTCCACCAGTTGCAATTTTAAAACCTATTCCTGTTTTTGGAGAAGTTTTTTTTAAAGTAATTTGGACTGTGTTGGTCCAATGCCCAGAACAAAAACTGGAAAGAAATGTCTGTTGACTATTATGTGTGCCGTTTCCAGGTTTCCTGAGCAATCCCACTCAGGAATATTAAAGCAAAAACTGTGTCTGGGGCTCTAGAAAAAAATTTCAGTTCATTTGGTCTGCCTAAAGAAATACAATTAAATCTGTGAAGGAATTTTATGTCAGGTGTATTTCAACAGTTAGTTTATAAATTAGGAGCTAAACAAATTGCATTGTCTGCATATTACCCAGAATCTCAGGGAGCTTTGGAAAGGTTTTATTCAATTTTAAAAACTATGTTGAGGATTTATTGTTGTGAGAATGAAAAGAATTTGGATAAAGGTGTTCATTTACTTTCATTTGAAGTAAGGGAATTGGTATTTGGTCATGAAGTTAGAGGTCTTTTAATGATGCTAAAAAGAACAGTGGGTTAATGAAAGTGTGCATTTGAATTCGTTGGATTATGTTTCAAAGTTTAAAGATCATTGGGAAAAATTGTGTAAGATAACTGAGGAGAATTTAAAAGTGGCTCAAGATAAAATGAAAGTCTGGAATAACAAAAACAAGACAGAGAATTTTTAAACTGGAGATAAAGTGTCAACTCTTTTTCCCACAATTTCTAATCCTCTTAGAGCAAATTTTTCAGGTCTTTATGAAAGAGAATCTAAAATAAATGAAGTAAATTATGTGGTTAAACCTCCTGATGGGAAGCATAAGACACAGAATTGTCACGATCACGTTAAAACTTTATGTTGAGAATTTGGATGTTAGCCAGAAGCAGCCTTCACCAGAAGTATTAGTTGTGGAAAAGCCAAATCCTTTACAAAGATATATTTATAAAAGGTTATTGGGGTGTTCCTTCAACAGAAAAAGGAAAGGAAATTTCAGCCTTTGCAACCTCATTGGGTTTATAGGAGTGCTCCAGGAACATTTCAGAGGATGGTGAATTCTGTAATTCAAAATTTAAAACGTACAGATGCTTATATTGATGATTTGGTTAAAGAGAATGATACATGGGAAGAAGGTATCACTGCAGCAGAGAAACTGTGTGATGAACTTTTGAAAGCCAATCTTGCTAGCAGGAAATTCTGTAAAAACTTTGCTGGTATTGCTCTTTCCCTGACTAATGTTTTGAAGAAGAGTGAAAAGTTTATCAAGAAGCATTTGATAAACTGGAAGGCATGTTATATCACAAATCTGTACTCAAATCAGTTGATTTTGAGAAGCCATTTGCTTATCCAGATATTGAATTTAGATGTTACTTCTGCAATATTTGCTTGTACCATGTTGTGTAAGAACATAATATTTGAAGTTAATATAGAATTATATAAGTTATGTAGTGGGCTTGGTTACAGGGGTACACACACCATAGCATATTTGGCAAACACCATGGGAACAAGAACAAGAGCAGATTGAATGGACCAAATGGCCTACTTCTATTCCTTTATCTGATCTTGTGAAGATGTTAGTTTGGAAATGCTGAGAAGAGCAGACAAGCCAATAATGGAATTAAAATGGATCACCATAGATGTCAGGACAATGTGTGCTATAAGGGAACAGTATTGGGTACATACAGTCTCGTGCTGGCAGTACTGCAAACCCCAGATCCATTTGAGTGACAGGTGCCAGATTTCGCAAAAATCAAATGTTGGAACGGGAGAGGTTTTGCAAAACAGACTAAAGCTGTGATGTTAGGTCACATGGGAAGAGAGACATTTTAAATGAGAAGACTTGAAGAATGGAGAAGCCAAGACCCTATGGCACATACAGGGGTAAAGCAGTAATCTCTAGAAAGAGAGGAAGATACCAGTCTGTACTATATTATCCTTATCAAAGGAGATATCCTGGAAAGAGAGGAGTAAAACAGTAATTTCTAGAAAGAGAGGGAGATACTGATCTCTACTATTTCACAGTAGCTGGGACCCTTAGTTAGTTAGACCCTTGTGAAACAAGGGGTTGAATTACAGTAACTAGAACATGCTGATATGTTACTTCTAATAAAAGGGGCCTACAGAAATAAGTGGATTTCGAAAGGGAGAACACTTCTCGACTGCTCTTTGGACGATAAAGGGTGCAGGTTCATAAAGGAAAGAAACTCCTTTAGCTCTTAAGAAGCTAAGGGGGAGTTGAAGAGTTTAAGATGAAATTTCTTCCTGGGAAAATAGCTCAACAAGATTTGTGAGTTTGAACAGTCTAAGGACTAAGTCAATGTTAACAAACACTTCATTAATGCTTTAAGCAACAATTTAAAAGAAATTGATGTTTCATAATCCCTTCTGAACTACAATAGACCTTCAAGTTCAACAAGATTTTAAAATACTGGGCCTTAAAAATAACTTTTCAGACTCAAGTTTAAACTGAAATAGTTTGGACTTTAACACACACACACACACATTTGTACAATTACATTTGCACAGAGTTGGGGGGGGGGGGGAATTTAAGATTAGAGTTCAGTAAAGTTAGAGTTAAGTGAGAACTGTTATGTGATTAATAGTTTAATAAAAACTATTATTTTCAATTTACCACAGTCTGGTGACTTTTCCGTTGCTCTTCCTATGTTAGAGCTAGTTAAGGGCTTTCTAGTTCGTAACACTCCCTATCAATGTACCTAACTGACATCCTGTTCAGATCATCACCTAAGGTTAAGGCCTGCTCACACTGTAAAAAACGAGGCAAATAATATGTTATTGATCTGATCCAATTTTGCTATAACAGAATATCCAGAACTAAAATGATGTTGTGGCAGTCTCCTGTCAAAAGGAAGTGGTGATGGCTGTTATTGTGATGGTAGCACATTGGCGTGAAAATCAGAATATACCCCTAGTGAAAAGCACAATAAGATATGTACATTTAAACTTTCTGCTGGTATTTATTTAGATTTTTTACTATTATTGATGTAATAATTTAATGTGGTTATTCCACTGTTATCTATTGTTGAATGTGTTTTTATTCAGATGCTTACTGGGAAGAAAATTTTTGTTGAATTTGTAATCCAGGAAGCTTCTAATTGTCAGAATTGTCCAGTGAATGAAGGCAAATTTGCTTCTGCTGTAAGTATTGCTGTTGTGCACACAACTAGTCCAATTAATCATAGGGATTCGACCAGAAAATTTCCTGTGTATCACTGGAGGAAAATCTCCATTTGTAAGGTTGGAAAGTATAAATTTTTAAAAATATTATTCTTACTTTGCAGAACAAGGGTTTCTGCACTGCATCTGTCTATAAACCCATTTTTGGGCAAGAGAAAATTAAAGTCAATTGCGAATTCTACAGACCAAAGGTAATGTATTGCCGGGAAGTTTCGTTAGAATAGGAATCTCAAAATGGCTGTCTTTTTTTCTATCTCTGTAATCCATCATCCCAATATCTGCAATTGCCCCCATCTTCACAACCCTTTGGGGTATCTATACTCTTCTAATTTTGACATTTTGGTCATCTCAATCCTACCTGCAGTTCATTGGCAGATATACATTTAGCTGCCAAGGTCCTAAATTCTGGAAGGCATCCTCAATCTCTTTGCCTCTATTCCCCTGATTCCCTCTTAAACCCTACCTCTTTGACTAAGTTGTCGCTTGTTCTAAAGGTTCCCTTTGACCCAGTGCCACTGTTTATTGCTCATGCCGCTGTAAAGAGTCATGTGCTTGTCACATGACAAGTTGTCACTTGTCTCATGGATCTGCAACTAAAAGATGATGAGAGAAATCAGCTTGGAAACAACAGTGTATGCATCCTTTTTTGATGCTGTAGTCAATCTTGAGAAGCTGGAGGAAGAGGTTGTTTGGAGCAAGAGGGGTCAGGTAACCTGAGGAGCGGCAGTAGTTAGAATTGAAAAAGGGGCAAGGCGGCAGCAGGAACTGGATTGGAGGAAGAAGCTGAGTATCACTATAAAAGTGTGGGACTGTGTAGTGGAGCGATCATCAAGGGGGCGTTCATCATCAGAGAGGCTGAGTCAGAGTGGTAAGGCTTTGGCTCAACAGGCTTCGACAGATTCAGCAGGTAGGTACAGCTAAGGTTTTAAATACAAGCAGGTTTTAGATTTTTTCTCCTCCATTGGGAATGGCAGACAAGGCAGGGGAATGCTCATCTTGCAAAATATGGGTCATCAGGGAAGCCAGCAGTATCACTGATGACTTCATCTGCGAGAATTGCATCCAGCTGCAGCTCCTGACAAACTGAGTTAAGGAATTGGAGCTGGAGTTGGATGAATTTTGGATCATTTGGGAGGCAGATAGGGTGATAGACAGGGGTTATAGGCAGAAGGAGGGTAGATGGGTGACAGTCAGGAGAGGTACAGGGAACAGGCAAGCAGTACAGGGTTGGCTGTTCCTCTCAATAACACGTACACCACTTTGGATACTGTTAGGGGGATGACCTACCAGGGACAAGCCATGGTGATTAGGTCTCTGGCATGAAATCTGGTCCTGTGGCTAAGAAAGGAAGGAAGGAAAAGAGGCAAGCTGAAGTGATAGGGTATTCCACAGTTATGGGGTTAGAGGTTCTGTGGAAGAGATCGAGTATCCCGGATGGTACGTTGTCTCTGTAGTGCCAGGGTCTGAGGTATCTCAGATCAAGTTCACAGCATTCTCAGGAGGGAGGGTGAGCAGCCAGATGTTGCAGTCCATATAGGGACCAATGACTTTGGTATGAAGGGTGAGGAGGTCCTGCAAGGAGAGTTCAGGGAGTTAGGCACTAGGTTGAAGTAGAGGATCTCCAGGGTTGTGATCTCAGGATTGCTACCCATGCCATTAGCTAGTGAAGTCAGAAATAGGAGGATAATGCAGCTTTACATGTGGCTAAAGATGTGGTGCAGGAGGGAGGGCTTCAGATTTCTGGACCATTGAGAACTCTTCCAGGGAAGCTGGGCCATGTTCCGTTAGAACGGTATGTTCCTGGACTGGAAGGGGACTAATATCCTTGTGGGAAGGTTTGCTAGTGCTGCTCCGGTGGGTTTAAACTAGATTTGCATGGGAATGGGAAGCAGAGTGCCAGATAGAGGAGAGGAGGAAGGAAAAGATGATGTGAGAATTGCATGCATCATTAGAAGTCAATGAGTTGTACGTGGTGGACATGTTCTCAGGTGCATCTATTTCAATGCAAGGAGTATTGTAGGAAAGGAAGACCAAGTTAGAATGTGGATTGGCACAAGGAATTATGATGTGTCAGCATTAGTGAAACTTGGTTGCAGAGGGGCAGGACTAGAAGCTCAGTGTTCCAGGCTTCCACTGCTGCATATGAGATAGACCAGGGTTAGTGGGGGAATAAAAGGTGGAGGAGTGGCATTTTAAGTTTAAAGTTTTAAAATTTTTAATTAAAAAATATTTAGACATATAGCATGGTAACAGGCCATTTTGGCCCATGATCCTGTCCCTCCCAATATACACCCAATTAACCTACACCCCCGGTACGTTTCGAATGGTGGGAGGAAACCAGAGCCCCTGGGGAAAACCCCTGCTGACATGGGGACAATGTACAAACTCCTTATAGACAATGCAGGATTCTAACCCTGGTCCCGATTACTGGTGCTGGGAAGGCATTGCACTAACCGTTATACCAATGCTGCCTATTGCTTGTCAGGGAAAATATCACAGTGGTGCTCAGACGGGACAGACCAGAGGGCACATCTACTGAGGCTAAATAGGTGGAGCTGAGGAATGGTAAAGGTATGACCACACTCATGGGATTGTATTATAGACTGCTCAATAGTCAATGAGAATTGAAGGAGCAAATCTGTAGAGAGATAGCAGACAACTGCAGGAAGCATAAGTAGGAGACTTTAACTTTTCACATATTGACTGGAAGCCCATACTGTAAAAGGGCTGGATGGCTTGGGAATTTGTCAAATGTGTTCAGTAAAGTTTTCTAAATAAATATATAGAGGTACCAACTAGAGAGTTTGCAATATTAGGGAATGAGACAGGACAGGTGACAGAAGTATGTGCAGCGGAACATTTTGGGTCCAGTGATTATAATGCCATTAGTTTCAAGTTAATTATGGAAAAGGATTAGTCTAAGCCTTGGGTTAAGATTCTAATTTGGAGAAAGTCCAATTCTGAGGAAATGAGAAAGGATCGAGAATGCATGGATTGGGATACATTGTTTTTGGGCAAGAATATGTGAGGTAAGTGGAGGACCATCAAAGGTGGAATTTTGACAGCACAGAGTTTGTATGTTCCTGTCAGGATTAAAGGTAAGGCTAGTATTGCATGGGGAACCTTGCTTTTCAAGGGATATTGGGCATCTGGTTCGGAAGAAGAAAGAGGTGTATAGCAGGTATAGGGAATGGAGCAAATGAGGTAAATGAGGAGTATAAAAAATACAGGAAAAACCTCGAAAGAAATTAGGAAGGCTAAAAGAAGACATGAGGTTGCTTTGGCAGACAATGTGAAGGAAAATCCTAAGGGTTTCCACAGCGAAAGAGCAAAAGGATAGGGACAAAATTGGTCCCCTTAAAGATCAGAGTGGTCAGCTTTGTATGGAACCAAAAGAAATGGGGGAGATTTTAAATTTTTTTTCCTCTATCAGTATTCACTCAGAAAATGGGCAGAGTTGTGAGAAATAAAGAAAACAGGCAGTGAGATAATGGAACCTATACAGATTAAAGAGAAGTGCTTGCTGTCTTAAAGCAAGTAAGGGTGGATAACCCCCTAGAACCTGATAAGAAATTCCCTTGGATCTTGAGGGAGGCTAGTATAGAAATTGCAGGGGCTCTGGCAGAAATATTTAAAATGTCTTTAGCCATTTTAGTGTGGGGCCGGAGGATTGGATAGTAGCTCACATTGTTCCGTTGTTTAAGGCCTTTGACAGGGTCCCATATGGGAGGTTAGTCAGAAAGGTTCAGATGGTAGGTGTTTATGGTGAAGTAGTGAACTGGATTCAACAATGGCTGGACAGGAGAAGCCAGAGAGTAGTGGTGGTTGATTGGTTCTCAGACTGGAGGCCTGTGACTAGGAATGATGTTTGGACCATTGTTGTTTATCATCTATATCAATGATCTGGATGATAATGTGGTAAATTGGATCAGAAAGTTTGCAGTTGACACTAAGATCAGAGGAATTGTGGACAGTGAAGAAAGTTTTCAAAGCTTGCAGAGGGATCAGAACCAGGTGGAAAAATGGGCTGAAAATGGCAGATGGAGATTAATGCAGAGGTTTTGCATTTTGGAAGGACAAACCAATAAAGGACATACACAGTAAATGGAAGGCCACTGAGGAGTGTGGTAGAATCAAGGGAATCCTGGAATACAGGTATGTAATTCTCTGAAAGTGGTGTCATAGTTGGATTGGGTGGAAAGAAAGCTTTTCGCATATTGGGCTTCATAAATCAAAGTATTGAGTATAGGATTTGCAATGTTGTACTAAACAATGGTGAGGCCAAATTTGGAGTATTGTGTGCAGTTTGCGTCACCTAACTACAGGAAAGATATCAATAAGATAGAAAGTGTGCTGAGAATATTATCTAGGATGTTGCCCAGACTTCAGAAGCTGAGTTACAGGGAAAGATTAAACAGGTTGAAGAATGAGGGGAGATTTGATAGACGTATTTAAAATTATGAGGGGGATAGACAAAGCAAATGTAGATCGGCTTTTCACTTAGGGTAGGTGAGATACAAACCAGAGGACATGGGTTAAGAGTGAAAGGAGAGAAGGTTAGGGGGAACATGAGGGGGAACTTCTTCACACAGCGAGTGGTGAGGTTGCGCCACAAGTTGCCAGTTGAAGTGGTGAATGGGGGCTCAATTTTAACATTTAAGAAGAATTTGGATAGGTACATGGATGGGAGAGGTATGGGGAGGGGGGGCGAGGCGATGGACTGGGCGCAGACCAGTGGGACAACGCAAAAAATATATAGTTTGCCACAGACTACAAGGGCTGAAGGGGCTTGTTTCTGGGCTATAATGTTCTCAGCAAGGAGGTCAATCTGCCCACCATATCTATGATGGGCTTTTGAGGAGCAATTCCAACAGTGCTATTCTCTGGCTCTTCACCTACAACTCTACTAATTATTCTTCCTCAACTGCGTGTACAATTCCATTTTGAAATATCTAAATTATTCCGTATTGCCTTTTACTCTTCGGCCATAATTTTAAACAATGCCTCTGGTCTTTGAATAATGGGACTGGCTTGTCTCTATCTATTCTCCATATTCAAGTCATAGCCCTGTTCAGCTCCATCAAGTTTCCTACATCCTTCTTTGTTCCAAGGAGTATAACTAACCTTGTATCTCTTTCTTGGAACTCCTCTGGTAAATTATAATTTCAATATGTTGTCACTATAAGTGTTTTACTGTGTGCTGCTAGATTTGTCTATTATATGACGTAGCTAACTTGATCTTTTTATTACTGAAGGTGGTAGGCAGTTCAGCAAAGAATAAAGCTACAAGATGTGTCCAAAGAAGACTTGGACTAAAAGCACAAAGAAAAAGAAATAAGAGGCTATCCAATTATAAGAAGAAGCCTGGCAATAAACGGGCAAATCTACATAATGGAACTCCCAGGAGAACTGAATCCTCAGAGGAAGTGCAGGGTGCATTGGGTTTTGTTATAGGCACAGGCAGTAGAAATGGATTTCCAAGACTCCCTGCACCACGAAATACGTGCCCAGGGAGAGCCAGGCACTTTGGAGGAACCAATCAGCCTATCTGATGTGCCTTTGAAATAAATCCAGAGAGGAGATTCGCAATAGACTGAAAATATGTTCTTTGTTAACATCAGGATATTGACTGTGAAGGGCACAGATCTGAAATATATCTTGAAGATGACTAATACGTGATTAGTTTAGTTCAAAAATTTTAAAAGTTTGAAATAAATGTTATCCTTTTTAAAATTCTAATGCACTAGTTTCTCATTTGTGGTTTTATTTAATAATCAGTACAAAGTTTGCTGACCCACATCCAATGCACGTGTCCTCATTCAAAAACCCTCAGCTCCATCACATACTTCTTTCTACTAACCTGCCTCAATCATTCCACTTGATGATTCCTTAATCATCTTTATTTCAGGGAAAGGAACCCAAATTATTCAGATGTTTCTTTGAACTTCTTCACAGTCCAGCAACTATCAAATGTCTGAACTACACAGCACCTTTCCAAACGGTGGACATGAAAATCGCTCTTCTATTAAGTCGATTCAAGCGAAGTCTAGTTTATTATCATCTGATTGCACAATGACAACCCGACAAAACAGTATTCTCTGGTACTCAGTGCAAAATACACAGACATATAACCAGACATAACACACATAAAGATAAATAATACATATGCAGGACAAATATTCACATATAAAATAATTTTTTTCATGAATATGAGCCTCATATGGTTAGTGTGAGTAGGTATTTGGTCATTCAGCATTCTTACTGCCCATAAGAAGAAGGCGCTTCTTAGCCTGGTGGTGCTAGTTTCCTGACGGGAGCAACTGAAAGGGGTGGAAGGGGTCCTCAATAATTTTGCATGCCCTCTTCAGAGTACTCTATCAGTACTCCAATAAAGAATTCAATGCTGAATATAATACTCCAGCTGTGGTCTTATTGGAGATATATGGAGATGCACCATTACAGTTTAACTTTCATATCTTAACTTAAAACCTTTATAATGCCACAGTTAGTCAATACATTTTGAGAAGGTGATAAATTAATAGGGTTTGCTCTTCTTTATGATCCCTTATGCCCACAGCCAGTTTGTGTGAGGTTTTGTGTCGCAGAAATAGCGACAGAAATAAAATGAAAATGGAGACTGTAGTCCTCGAAGTCTAATGCCTTCTTCAACCAGTCAATTTGAAGATTCCTAACTCAGGCATGCTGGACCAAAAATGATCATATTCAAGAACTGGGATAAAGAAAATGAAAGACAGAGCAAGAACATAGAACAGTACAACACGGAAACAGGCTATTCAGACACGATGACTGCGCTGAGCACATTTCCAAAATTAAACTCAATCTCTTCTGTCTGCATGCTAAGGAGAGGATGAGAAAAAAAATACATAACAGCAAAATAATCATTTTTGAAAAGTTTCCAATTGTTACAATCTAATTAAGAGATATTTCAGATTTATTGTCAAACATGACAATAAATGTATCTTTGCTACATAAAGTGCACTGTTTGACCTGCTGAGTTTCTCCAGTATTGTGATTTTATACTTTCCACCATACATGTAGAATTTTGCCAGGGTTTCCAATGTAAATATAAACCTTTAATGCGAGAGTGGTTGGTTGGGAAGCATTAAACATGAATAAAACATTAAAGCCCCAACATCTGCTGATTATCGAATAAGATCTTCCTCCAGCTCACTGTGGTAGTATCTCACTATCATGCCATCATAGGGAAGTTCTTGAAAGAGAAGGAGAAAATATGTTGCAGCCTCCCTGTTATTCACATTGAAAGATGCAGTCCAATATCTTTTGAATGTGAAATTGTCTCATTGATTAATTTCCCTATTTGATGTATAAAATTGACTTCAATGGGACTGAATTTCAGAAATGGAGTACAATACTTATTTTTATTTCAAACAATCAAGAACAAATCACTTTCCTCTTCATTTTTATTTTAATTGAGCGACAGAATCAAGCCCAGATTTGCTGTATCAATAACATTCCCGAAATAAAAAAACCAGAAATGAAAATCTGGTCTGGGTCTCAATACCATATTTAGACAGAGTTGCTGATATAGGGGATAAGTTCCAGCAAGTTCCAGGAGGTGTGATGGATTTAGCCAAGGTGAAATGCAAATGTGATGTTGGACGAGTTGGGACAGGAGACCACATCCTTCTGAATCAGCAAGAAGTATGGCCTACATAGTAGCAATGTACTTAACCCTGGTGGAACTGTTAATGTGAACTTTCTCTCGAATACCATCTTAATACTAACTGGCAAGACCATGCTTGGGAGCAGAAGCTTATGTAATATGCTCCTACTGACGACATAGAAATATTTATGTTATGTGAGGAGAAAAGAAAACGCTTTTACTTAAATGTGCTGTAACTAATGAGAATGGCTGATTTAGAGGAATATAAGGACAATCTGTCATCTAAATGAAGAAATATTGCAGATAAGCCAAGTCCAGAGTTATCTAGCATGCTCTTGTCCAGAAATTGTGAAAAGTTTGCAAGAAAGTGAAGAACAGTGTTTGGGAAAGTAAATGAGCTTTTTTTTTATACTACAAGAGGATAGAAGTTTAAAAGTAAGGTAGTCTTGTTACAGTTATATAGGGTGTACACTTGATGTACTATCCATTGCCTTGATATCCTTATTTGATAAAGGGTATAATGGGATAGGTGACAGTCCAAATGAGATATACTAGTCTAGTTTCTGGGGTGAGAGAATGATCACAAGCAGCCAAATAAATTATATTATATTATTTGGAGTTTAAAACAAGGAGGAGTGATCTTATTGAAACATATAAGATCATGAGGAGTCATGACAAGGTAGATGTTGAGGTGTTTCCACAAGTGGGAGAATCCCAAAAGAGGCAACTTTCTTACAATATTAAGGGGAATGTCATTTAAAACTGAGGTGCAAAGGAACTTCTTGTAAAGGGTGGTGAATTTTAAGAATTCTCTACCAGGAGAGCCGTTGGAGACATAACCATCATGGATATTTAAAAAGTATGTAAATAATTTTTTGACTGATTACCAGCAGGCTGAGTGGGCTCGTTCTTTTTTATTTTATTTTGACCTTCTCAACTGTTGCTCTCTATCCAAATGAATGGCCTTGCTCTTCCTGCTCTGGGTCCAAGAATCCCAAACATGGTGAATGATGGTGCGGGAGTTGATGCTGTTGCCTCTCAGCTCAAGTAACCTGGACTCAATTTTGACTTAGGATTTGTTTTGCTGATTTTGCACTTCCTCTCCATGTGCGCATGGCTCTCCTCCCACATCCAAACAATATTGGAGGCTTTAAAGATGGAACAGCAGTTATCACGGGGGCCTAATCAAGGTCCACCAGTTGCTCCTTTAAAACTTATTCCTGTTTTTGGAGAACTTTTTTCTAAAGTAATTGTGGATTGTGTTGGCCTATTTTCCAAAACAAAAGCTGGATATGAATATTTGTTGACTATTATGTGCATAGTTTCCAGGTTTCCAGAAGCAAGACCACTTAGGAATATTAAAGCAAAAACTGTGTCTGGGGCTCCAGTGAAATTTTTCACTTTGATTGGTTTGCCGAAAGAAATACAATCTGATCAGGGAAGTACTTTATGTCAAATGCATTTCAGCAGTTAGATTATAAATTGGGAGCTAAACACATTAGATCATTTGCATATCATCCAGAATCTCAGGAAGCTTTGTTGAGGTTCCATTCAACTTTAAAAACTATGATGAGGATTTATTGTTGTGAGAATGAGAAGGTCTGGGATGAAGGTGTTAATTTACTTTTGTTATCATTGAGAGAATCTGTACAAGAATCATTAGGTTTTAGCCCTTTTGAATTGGCACTTGGACATGAAGTTAGGGGACCTTTAATGTTGTTGAAAGAACAGTGGGTTAATGAGGGTGTGCAGTTGCATTTGTTGGATTATGTTTCAAACTTTAAAGATCATTGGGATAAGTTGTATAAGATAGCTGAGGAGAATTTGAAAATGGCTCAAGATAAGATAGAAATCTGGGAATGACAGAAAAGCAAAACAAAGAATTTTTAAACCAGGGGATAAAATGTTAATTCTTATTGCAACAATTTCTCATCTGCTTAGAGAAAAGATTTCAGGACCACATGAGATAGAATCCAAGGTAAATGAAGTTAACTACATAGTTAAAACACCTGATAATAGACCGAAAACACAGAATTTCCATGTTAATTTGTTAAAACCTTATTTTGAGAATTTGGATGTTAGCCAGAAGCAGCCTTCACCAGAAGTCTTGATTGTGAATAAAAATGAAAGGATTGAGGATCATGAAATGATACAAGCTGACTCTTGTGAGAGTCATTTTAAAGAGAAATTGTTTGATAAACTTTTGAAAGCCAACCTTACTGTTAACTTAGCTAAAAATGAATTTTGTTATGCTTATCTTGGTTATGTTGGCCAAGAAAAATTGAAGTCTGTTCAGGTTAAAGTTCAGATAATTTCTGAATTTCCTGCACCCATGGGTAAGAAGGCTGTGAGGAGATCTTTAGGAATGGAATTATTTTATAGGAAGTTCTGTAAAAACTTTGCTGACATTGATCGCCCCTGACTAATCTTTTGAAGAAGAGTGAAAAGTTTATTTGGACAAATAGTTGTCAGGAAGCATTTGACAAACTGCAAGACATGCCACAAACCTGTACTTAAATCACCTGATTGAGGACGCAAGTGCTTTTTTAGCTAAAAAATTCAATAAACATCAAACGAATTATTCAACTATTGAGAAAAAATTATTGTTCCTTGCATTAGCTCTGCAACATTTTGAAATATATGGGACCAATTATTGTTTACACTGACCATAATTCGTTGGTGTTTTTGAGTAAAATTAAAAATAAAAATAAATGGTTATTGAACTGGAATTTAATTTTGCAAGAATATGATTTAATGATAACTCATATTAAAGGCAAAAATTGCCTATATAGATGTTGAATTTGCATGTTGTTTAGTCAACCAGATAAATGGTAGATTGCAGTTTAAAATTTTGACCTTTTAGATGTTCAAAATTTCTTTGTGGGAAGGAGGTGTTTCAGATTTGTGTTAATCTTTAGAACATAAGAAATAGGAGCAGGAGTAGGCCATCCGACCCATCGGGCCGGTGCTCCGTCATCCACTTAAGATCATGGCTGATTTGATAATTGACTCAACTCCACCCACTTTCCTTTTCCCCATATCCCTTAATTCTTTTTTATGTAAAAATCTATCTAACTGAATCTTAAATGTTTAATGAAGTAGCCTCAACTGCTTCCCTGGGCAGAGAATTCCACAGATACATTAGTCTCTGGGAAAAACAGTTTTCCATCATCTCTATCTTAAATCTACTTCCCTGAATTTTGAGGCTGTGTCCCCTAGTTCTGGTTTCACCTACCAGTGAAAACAAATTTCCTGCCTCTATCTTATCTATCCCTTTCATCATTTTATATGTCTCTATAAGATTTCCTGAATTTGAGTGAGTATCATCCCAGGTGATTTAGTCTCTCCTCATAGATCAACTCCCTCAGTTCCAGGATCAACCTGGCGAACCTCTTCTGGACTGCATCCGAGGTCAGTACAGTACAACTCCAATTATCTGAAATTGGATTCTCTCAAATCCTCAGTTATCCGAACACTTTTTAAAATTTCAAATAAACGAGGATATCTGAAATCCTCATTTATCCAAAATTTTTTTGGAGCCGAACTGACCAAGGGCATCAGGCTACTGGTGCCAGCTGCAGCATAGCAGATCTTGAGCCCGCAATGCCAACAGCACGGACTTTGGGTTCCTGGCGGTAGTGCGGACTTCAGGCTCCTGGCATGAGCAGAGCCTCGGTGGGGAGGTGTTGGTGATTGGAGGTGGCCAGCAATTTTTTGGTGAGAATTATACATTATTTTAAAGCTTAAAAAGTCTTCCCTTTTTGTTTGTTGTTGTTGCTACTGGGGTGTTTTTAAATAATGACCAGTTCTCCAAAAAAACCATTTTAACCATAATAGACCTGGTCCCGACCCTTTTGGATGATCGGATTGTACTGTAATTAAAATGAATCTTCCAAAATGAATATTAAGATGACAGGGATAATTTATAATGTTACTGCAGGGTGTAAATGTCAGGGAATTAAGTGGGCAAGAGCAGCCACTTGAGGACATACATCAAAATGAAGAACAGGTTTGCCAAAAATAATTGGTTATTTAATAATTGGAAAATAACCAATATAATTGGTTACACAGGCTATATATCACACGCCCCAAAAGTTAAATAAATGGGACCCAATAGTATCAGATAGATGTTTTCACTGTAAGAAGGAAATGGGAACAACAGTACATGCAATTTGGGCATGTGAGAAAGTGAAAAAGTTTTGGGAAGATCTAAATCAGATATTAAATAAAATCACAAAAAGCAACATACCAAAGAATCCAGAGATCTTTCTTCTAAGTACTATAAGAAGTAAAGAATTAGGCCTCAAACTGCATAAAGTGCAAAAAAAGGTTTATTATGATAGCCTTAGCTATCATAATGTATCATGTCAACTTGGAAATCAGAAGAGAGCCTGAGAGTACAGCAATGATACATGGAAATTAATAAATGCATTCCATTGGAAAAAAATAACATATAATTTAAGAAATAACATCACAGTATTCAAACAAATTTGGGAACCGTACATGTAACACAACAGAGAAGTCCTACCGCAGACCTCCACCCCCTAAAATGACAGAAGGAGAAGACGAAATGAACTGACCCGCTGTGTAAAAGTAGATGACACAATTTTCTTGTTTATTTTCATTGTGTGATGACATTGTTTCATGGGTTTAATGTATCGTATAGGTTGAACGTTGAGTGGGTGGGGAGGAGGGATGGGGGAAAAAAGGGAGAAAATGACACTGTGTGTCAAGAGGGAAATGTTTGTGTGTATTTTGGTGAATATTGTTCATAGTGTGAAAATTTTTTTTTAAAAAGATGTAAGTATTTATACATAAGTGCAAGAGATCAATCTTCAGCTCCAAACAACAAAAGATGAAACAATCCGGGAGAAAAGATTTGTCTTCCTCTGAATCACGAGAGGAACTAATAATGAGCAGCTATTGAGAACCTTTGAAACATCTAACTACTCCTTATCCTAATTTTCCAAATCTCCCTGCCTGAACAAATATTCTTTGGAAAATCAGAACGAATAAGAGAAGTGAATGAGTCAAAATGACTTCATCATTCCCTGCTAGTTAGTATATACCAGCAGCGTAGGTTACAGATTTGGGCAGCAGCTTCTCTCACTTCTCATCCTCTTCCAGTGAGCATGTTTTAAATATGCGTATTACATTTGTCAATTTCCACAAATTCCATAAATCTGAACTTCACTTTCATAAATATCTTTCTGACTACTAATGCTGTCGATATAGTGGCAAAATATTAGTTGTCATTTGTTTGTACATATGACAAATCCTCAAGGATTATTTGCAATAAAATGTAATCTGGACTATTTCTTCTTTGCTTTAATTCCCCTCTTCTTTCAATTACTACTGAATATTAAGATGACAGGGATTATCAATTATCTGCCATTAACAATTCTTCACCATCCTCTCTCTTCCAGCACCATTGTGCCATTTCATACTGCCGATTACATGTGGGCTGAACTGGGTGATTTACCAGATCTGTACCCAGTAATCGCGTGGTGTGAAACGTCCTGGCAGGGCGAGTTAGATTCAACCAGGCTCTGACAAATTAACTCACTAATCGCTTTCTGGTGGTGTGAAAGCACAACCGGCTCTTGCACTGCCACCTCTGGAGGCAGGGTCCCCCTTAAAATGCCGGGTTGCCGATTAACCAGGTAAATCATAGCACAGTGGGAAAGGCTCCCGAGCAGCAAGTTTTCCTGCTCCCTAAGAGGGTTGGCAGTGTAAAAGGGCCAATCAGTCTCTCTTGATTTCCACCTAATCTGAGCATTTTATTCCCTCTGCTTTTCTCTGCAATTGGCAATATCCATATCCTTAAACATGAATTAAAGAAAATCCTACAATATTTACTAAGAGTAAGATTTGCAGAAGTTAGGGGAAGAGCAGCCTAGGGTGGACCTCATCTGAATCAGCTTGCTTGTCCTATCTAAGTGTGGTTAGCCTTTCTACTATCCAGTCTTTATCAATTCGCAAGGCATCCACATCACAATTTTATCTCCTATCACTGAAACTACGGCTATACCTTCTGCCTTGTGAAGACTGATTTAAATGATTTATCCAGTTCCTCAACTACACCCTCTGCTCTCATGAGTAAATTTTATTTCTGGTGTCTGGTCCTTAAACATTTTTCCCTATTCGCTTGTCCATTTCTTTTCCTGCTTGGCATTATTGTTTCTCATGCTTTTCATTTACCTTTTCTTTATTTTAGTTTGACTTCTGAAATAATTTTTAACTGTGCTGATTCACACTTGCTAACAATCTGGCATCCTGCCAATTTTTATTTCTGTCCTTTTAGTCATCCATGTAGTCCAACTTCCCTATCCTTTTCTTCTTATGAATATGTACCTTGGCTGGCCTTCGATCATTCAGGACCACTTTCACCTGATAAAACACAACACTGGGTTGTCTTGGCTCGATCTGTTTCCATCTCTTTGCAATTGCTGCTCAGTATTTTTGAAGATTGTGATGCAGGAATTTGACTTTTTTTGAATATTTTATTTTAATTTTATGATCACAAGTATCAATAATTAACCATCACAAATATATACATAAATGAAAAGGTATTACTAAAACAGATTGCTCAAATTTCAAAAAAAAGAAAAGACCCCATCCCTCCTCCCCAAACAAAAAAAATCCTCGAAAAGAAAAAGAACAGAAAAATAAATAATGAAGAAATAGAATGAAGAAAAGAAAGAAGGATTCTGACTTGAAGCATAGACCATTCTTTAATATTTTTACATTGAAATGTCCTACATTTGTTTTCATAGCTATTCCAAAGCTAAATACTATATGTGATGATTCTCAGTGACATTTTCTCCACTTGATCTGACTTATCTGTTCTTCAATGGATGAGAAACATACACAATCAAAAGCAATCTGCTGAACACTGCAGAAATTTACACTCATTCTTTGGCTCTTGTCTTACTGTGATTGCAATCTATATTTGGATTGCTGAAATTCCCCCTTATCTTAGCTTTGTAAATTTGTTAAAGTTGATTTTCAACCCTGAAACCTTGTTGACTCTGCTTGATCAGATTACGGCTTTCCACATGTTGTGCTGTGTTTAGGGTCCCTTACTCTTTGAATAAGTGCATGGCATTGACAGTTTTAGTATTATGTTTTAGTATTTTTCCAATACAGGTAAACCTTGATTTTATGCACCCCGATTTAATGCAAATTTGGATATAACGCGGTGAGTCATTGGACTCAGGCAGTGGGGACGTTGGGCAACTGGTAGCAGTGGGGGCATTGGGCTCCTGGCAGGAGCCAGGGCGTCAAGCTTCAAGATTGATTTAAAATGCATACAGAATAACTGGGATGTTCCAAATAAAGCAGAAATGGAAATGATGTAGGTATGCAAATTAAACAGGGAAATACAGAGAAACCTGATTTAGCGTGACCCCGTTTACTTCGCAATGAGATTTTATGGATCACAACTATCGCGTTATAACGGGGTTTCACTGTATATCAGAATGTTTGGAAGATTAAAATACTTATCCCACCCTGGCCACACTTTCTTTATTCCACTGTTAGGAAAAATATTCACAAATATGAGATTATGTGCCACCAGACTCAAGGAGATTTTCTTTCCCACTATTATCAGTCTCCTGAATGAACCCCAAAATAGAAAAATATGTTGCTGTGCACCAACTGATCTATCCCTGTAACTCTGCACTTGTTACTGTCTTACTTGTTTACTATGTGCAAGGTGTCTACTAGATTGCCTGCAAAACAACCACTGTCACTGTATCTTGGTACACATGACAATAAACAGTATTACATCCACTCAACCCATTGTCTTAGAACCCCCCCTTTCCAACAACTGCAAAATACAAGCCATTAGATCCTGTGGAGTTATCTTCAGTGATGGCATTTAATGCTTTCCTTATTTTTTACTGTTATACTTGTCATAGGCTCTTTCTGGTTTTAATTAACTGTTCAAGTTTTCTGTCTTTTCTAGATTTCCCATAACGACTTAGTTGGATTCGCTCAAAGGCCTCTATTCAACATTGACCTACCTCCATCCTGCTGAATAATTGATGCAGTTCCTTGTCAGCTTTTGCACTTTAAATTTATTATTTCCTTCTTATTTATTTTAGTCCTTTTTTTTCCCCAACATTCTGAATTTATCTTCAGGCCTACTATTGACTTTTGCCACCTAATTTTTTTTCCAACTTAATATACCCTTTAACTTGCTTGGTTAGACATAGTTGATCCTTTTTTTTGCCAAAATCATGAATTACCTCTTTTTAAATATCTGCCCAAGGTGTATATCATTTTACCTGCTGATCTAAATGCCCATTGCTCTTTCTTCAGTCCTTTGTCATTCCTCTTATTTAAGTTTAGCGGAGGTTTGATAGATGATATAAGCTCAAAATATATACTGTAGTTCATTGGGTGGAGGCAAAAAAAGCAGGGGAAGAAGATGCTAGCGCATTAGGTTGCCTTGCTGTAGGAAAAAAGTTTACTCAAGATCCAGGTTTTCCATTCTCAAGTTAAGTGCTAACTTTTATCATGCTATAATCAGGTTTTTTTAAACCATAAGGCATGCCATTCAATCATGAGCTGATCCATTCGACCACTAAGCCCCACTGCCTGACCTTTCCCCCCACCCGCCCCCACCCCATAACCTGTAATGCCTGGATAATCAAGAACCTAGCAACTTCTGCCTTAAATACACCTAAAGACAGGGGTGTAAAACTCAAATTCACAGAGGGCCAAAATTAAAAACCTGGACTAAGTCGTGAGCCAAACTAAATATTTATTGAAAATTTTCAACAACATCTGCATGTTTTCTCTTCTTTCAACATATGTAATGTTAAACTTTTTCTTATTAAATTAAATGTTTAATAATAGTTTTGGTTAAACTCTTTCCAGAAGAAGCATTAACAAATGAGAAATAAAATATTCAATAAATAATATTTCTCTATAGCCTTTAAGCTCCTTTTAAATGTTTTTTTTTTCACAAGCCAACAAGTCAAAAAAATAACAACTTGCTTCAATGAAAATCCAATCTTTCAACTATGAACAGTCCAATGTTAGCTTGCAATCCAAGCTTAGCTTGCAACACTGTGATTTACTCTGATGCACCTGGGTCTAAACCAGATACTTGGCATCTCTTCTTAGATGCAAGTTCATCAATCTCTGGGGTCAGAATTTGCCTCCCACCTGTCTTGAAAGGTCCTGTTTTCTGTCTTTCGTTTGGCCATTCATCGTAAGGGGTTTATTACATGTGAGTTAGGCGACAGGTCGCAGATGCTAAGGAAAGTAAAGAGAGGAGGTGGGGGCGATTAGCGGGCTGACGGGCCGGCGCCAATGCATTTGCAAAGCATTATGGGATTTGTAGTATTAGCTGTGCATGCGCTATACTGGCGCGGCAGCCAGTGGGCCAGCTCTGATATATATTTGATATGATCTTGCAGCCCAAATTTAATTATATCACGGGCCAAATTTGGCTTGAGGGCCTGAGTTTGACATGTGTGCCTAAAGATGTGCCTCCATTACTGACTGTGGCAGCAAGTTCCACAGATTTACCACCCTCTGGTTAAAGAAATTCCTCCATGTTTCTGTTCTAAGCAGATGCCCTTCAATCCTGAAATTGTGCCCTCTAAGGAGACTGACTGTTGACTTCAGGAAGGGAAAACCAGAGGTATACAATCCATGATCATTGGGGGATCAGAGGTGGAGAGGTGAGCAAATTTAAGTTCTTGTGTGTCATTATCTTGGAGGAACTTTCCTGGATCCATCGTACAAATAGCATCATGAAGAAAGCAATCAGCGCCTCTACTTCCTCAGAAGTTTGCAGAAGCTTGGTATGATACCAGAAACCATGGCAAATTTCTACATATGTATGGTGGAAAGTATGCTGACTGGCTGCATCACCATCTGGTATGGGGACACCAATACCCCTGAGTATAAAGCCCTCCAAGAAGTAGTGGATACAGCCATCAAGGATCCACACCACCCATCACATGCTCTGTTCTCGCTGCTGCCATCAGGAAAGAGGTATAGGTGCCACAAGACTCACACCAGCAGGTTCAGGAACAGCTGCTACCCTCCACCATCAGACTCCTCAACAACAAACTCAATCAGGGACTCATTTAAGGACTCTTACTTGTGCACTTAATTGAACTTTTTATTTCTCTCTGTAGCGCATAATCAGTTTGTTTACATTCATCATCAGTTTACAGTTCTTTATTTGTTTTCATGTATACTCTGTGCACAATTATTTTTGCACTACCCATAAGTGGTCATTCTGTCTTGCCCACATAAAAAAAAAAGAATCTCAGGGTTGTATGTGATAGCAGGTACATACTCTCAACAATAAAACTGAAATCTTGTCAGACTCTCCCACCATGAGAAACAACCTTTCTACATCTACTATGGCAATACCCTTCAAAATTCAAAACGTTTCAATGAGATTCTCCTCATTCTCCTAAATTCTAACCAGTGCAGGCCAAGATCTATCAAATGCTCCTCAGATGACTCTTTCATTCTTGGTATTATACTTATGAACCTCCTCTAAAGCCTCTCCATCGTCAGCACATATTTAAATGAATGAGGAGCTAAAAACTGCTCATAATACTTCTTTTACTCTGAGATTAGTTGTTAATTTAAACATTATCAAACCAAAATTATTGTTCCTTGATTGACTTTATTATGTATCATTCTAGGACACTTCAAAAATGCACTCTATGAATTCATTCTTGTAGCTATAATTTCTTATCTAATCAAATATGAAAGTCATTCATGATTAATAAACTATTCTTTTAATTTCCTAATTTTTCCTTATTAACACATTTTTCCTACAAGTAAATGTGTGGACACCTCCACACCACCCTACTGCCAAGTCATTTTTTTTCTATTTTCAACCTCAACCCAAATGGATACTACACCTGAGCCTAAATCATCTCATAATACTACTTATTTCATCTGTAAGCAAAGCTAAACTGTATTTTCCTTCTGCCTGTTGCTTCTGAAAAAACATATATCCCTGTATCTGTCTTTCCAGCTTTGATCTCCTTATAACAGTGGCAGAGAGGATCACTGGAGTCTCCCTTCCCCTTATCATTGCCTGAAGAGGGTGATCAAAAATCATTGAGGACCCATTCCACCCCACACACAGCACCTTTCAGTTGCTCCCATTGGGAAAGGGATACAGGAGTATCAGAGCTAGCACCACCAGGCTGAGAAACAGCTTCTTCCTACGGAGAGTGCTGAACGACCAAAGAAATTGCTCACAGTAACCATTTGAGACTAATAAAACAATATTTATTTATTTTTTGTTTGTTTTTAATCAATACTTGTCCTCTATATGTATTGTTTGTCTGCATGTGTGTAATATTTGGTTGGGTTTCTGTGTGGTTTGTACCGAGGACCAGAGAACGCTGTTTCGCCAAGTTGTACTTGTGCAATCAGATGACAATAGACTCATCCCATTAGCTGGGTCTTTTGTGGTTCAATTTTTGTCCTGCTTTTGCCTGCCCTACTCTTCTGCATTCTGTTTTTCTGTCTTTCATTTCCATCTTGTTTCCCTCTCCTTTAACTTTATGCTCAATGTTTCATGCCCTCCCAACCCCCACAAAGATATTGATCCCACCATCCCAAGAACCAGTCCCAATGCTCAGCAATGTAAATCCCATTTAATCATGCATTCAGTCTATCAATCCACCAACTTCTGCTCTCCAAGGTGTGTAGCTCTAAGAGTAATTCTCTGCTTAATACCTTTCAGATCATGCTTTCTAACTTTTTTCCCGATCTTTGTTAGAAGGAGTGCAACATTTTCTGTAATCAATACTTCCACCCCTCCCTTTCTTCCTTCCCTATCTTCCTGTACATCCTATATGCAGGAATATACAGGACACATTCTTACCACTTTCTTTTAGTTACATCTCTACTATTGCCATGACATTGCAACTCCAAATAATTAATTTTGTCTGCAGCTCAGAAACCTTGTTTGATAGGCTTTTTGAATTTACACAACATATATGCCTCATCTGATCACAAAATCACAAGATATAAAACCAGAGCGGGGGGCGTGGCCTGGTGGCGAAGGAAGAATACGTGTAATTCCGTCTTCCTCCAGTTGGACTAACCAACACCCGAATTAAAGAATTTTAAAAAGTCTTGAAAATTTGTTCTGAAGTTGTCTGAATGTTAAAAGACTACAATGGCTGCTGAAACAAAGAAATTGAAAGCATAGATTCAGAAGAAACTTCCTTTTAAGAGTACAGAAGAAATGAGACCTACTTACCAAGTGGAATCCACGGAATCGATTGGACAGTTACCTAAGCAGCAACGCAATCCAGCTTGCCTAAGTATTACCCCGGCGCCTTCGCAACATGGCACCAGGCTTCCAATTTTTTCTTTTCATCTTGATCAGCATGCTCGTGACGTCGAGCGCGCTGTAGAGTTGCCAAGTCTGCAGAGTCAGGCCCGGTGCACGACACCGCTCCGGGTCCCAGCGGCGCGGAGGCCTGAGGCAGCACATCAGAAGACATGCGTGCGCAGGCCCCGGTGCTGCCGGGCATGCGCAGTGCGTCCCAGGTCCGCGATCTTCTTGATAGGGTCTGGGCTGACAGTGAGGTTGGTCGGCAATGGGCTGATCATGTCGGGATTGGGTCTGTAGGTATGCAGACCAGAAGTAAAGTGACAAAATCATTGATGGAATTAAATGAACAGCAAGGGAAAGCCTCTTTGCAAACTGAAGCTATGGAAGAAGAATCATTGACTGTTACTGAAGTGAGAGAAAGTAGGTCTCAAGGAGAGACTAGTGAAACTGCTTTTGATGCTGTTTCTACAATTTTAGAATCTATAGCTCATCAAATGGGTAATATGTCAACACAAATGTCCATTCAGATTGATCATGGATTTATGAACATGACTGAAAAAATGAATAATATTTGTGAGGAAGTCTCTTCTGTGAAGAAATATATTTCTGTTGTTATAGCTGATGTCAATAGATGTTTGAGTATGGTGGATACAGTTCAAGACAATTTTAAGAAAATGGAAAGTGCTTTTCAAGTCTGTTGAGAACAAATGGATCATAATAAAGAAAAAATAGAAAAAGTGAAAGATTCTTTTGTTGGGTGGGAAATTCAGAAGAAGGACTTATTGAAGAAGATAGACTCTTTGGAAAACCAAAGCTGCCGAAATAATGTCAAAATAGTGGGAATTCCAGAAGGAATTGAGGCTTCGGATCCAATTAAATTTTTTTTAAATGGATCCCTGAAATATTGGGATTGGAATTTTTTCCAGAAGGTTTGGAATTTGATAGGGCACATAGAGCTTTGAGAAGTAAACCATACCCGGGACAACCTCCATGAGCTGTTTTGATTCGTTGTCTACGGTATCAAGACAGGAAAATCATTTTGCAAGTTGCAGTCCAAAATGCACGTAGATATCAGTCTCCGTTGATGGTACAGGGAAATAAAGTTTTCTATTACCCGGATTTAAGTCAAGAAATTATTAAAAGGTGTAAAGAATTCAATTCTCCTAAAAAGGTGCTTTGGAGGAAGGGTTATAAATTTTCTTTTAGATACCCTGCAGTTTTGAAAATTTTTTATGGTAATTTCCAATCACAGTTTTTTGAGAGGGATCATGATGCTTTAATTTCTGCCAATTCTTTGCCAGACAGGGCTACTGAAAGGCACTCTTCTCCTAAGAGGAAGACATCTGATAAGAAGAATGGAAATGGGAACAGGAAGGCAAATATGCCAAAGAGTTTGATTGATATTGATGATCCAGAATAAGCATTGGGATTGAATTCATTGGGGCTGTGAACTGATTTAGACATAATTTTGTAAATCTGGTTGGGGGGGGGATGGACGTCGCTAAAGCTTTTGGAAGTCATCCACCACCTGTGGGGGGGATTTTATTTCTTTCCACACCCAGTTAAGCGTGGAGTTACTACTTTTGTAGTTCCTACTTAACTTTTAAAAAAACCTTTTTTTTATTTTTGTGTAATCTTTATTCTGTTTTTTTTGGGGGGGGGTTTAGTGGTTGTTTAAATTAGGGATCATTTGGCAAGGGGAACTTAATTTTTTTATTAAGCAGAGGGTTTTTTTGTGGATTGAGGGAATAGAAGGGGGGGTTTATTCTGATAACAATGTCTTGTTTGAATTTTGCAACATTTAATGTTCAGGGCTTAAACAATCCGATTAAGTGTAAACGTGTTTTAGCTTATATAAAAAAGATGGAAGTGGATATTGCTTTTTTGCAGGAAACTCATTTAACTGAAGAAGAACATATAAAATTGAAGAGTGACTGGGTTGGTCATGTAATTTCATCTTCTTTTAATTCAAAAGCACGAGGAGTGGCAATTTTGATTCACAAGAAAATACCATTTGAACTCGAATCTTTGGTAGAAACAGCTGGTCGAATTTTAATGATTAATTGTAAATTGTTTGCTGAGTCATGGTCCTTGTTGAATGTGTATGTGCCTAATGTTGATGATGACCAATTTGTTTCTGAAGCTTTTTTAACTCTGAGTCAAGCTAAAGAAAATATTTTGATTGGGGGAGATTTCAATTGTGTATTAGATCCATTATTGGATAAATCTCCAAAAACCTTGAAAAAATCAAAAGCACCAGTCCAATTAGTTTCCTTGATGAAAGATTTAAATTTGACAGAGGTTTGGAGTAGGTTAAATCCTACTGAGAAAGATTTTTCATTTTATTCTCTGCGTCATGATTCATTTTCAAGGATTGATTTCTTTTTGGCATCAGCACATTTGCAACCTCATTTTACTCAAGATGAATATAAGAGTAGAATAATTTCTGAACATTCATTGTTATTTATTTCTTGGGTTGGGCTGGAAGTAACTCAATCAACTTGGAGGTTTAATGCAATGCTATTGAAAAAAACAGAATTTGTAAAATTCATTAAGGATCAAATTGCTTCTTTTTTGGATTTGAATAGGAATACAGTTGAGAGTAATTTTCCTTTATGGGATGCTTTGAAGGCGTTTTTATGTGGTCAAATTATTAGCTATGCATCAAAAGAAAAGAATAAATTTTTGGCGGAGAGTCAGTTATTTGGAAAAAGAATTTCAGAGGAATTGTACAGAGGATAATAAGGCAGTTTTAACTAAATTGAAGTTACAGCATTATACATTACAAACATATCAATATGAATGTTTGATTCAAAGATCTAAGCAACGTTATTATGAGTTAAGGGATAGAGCCCATTTAGTTTTAATGTGGCAATTGAAAACAGAACAATCTTCAAGAACTATTAATGCTGTGAGAAATTAGTTACTAATGCTCAGTTACTTTTAAACCTCAGGAAATTAATGGCCAATTTTTATCATTTGACCAGAAATTATATATATACTTCTGAGGGAGTTCAAGATGATGGTTCCATTTAATCTTTTTGTATAGATATAAACTTACCAATATTAGGGGAAGTTGATATGAGGAAACTGGACTCTCCTTTTACAGATTTATAAATAAAGGATGTTATTCAACAAAGCCTAATGGGAAGTCTCCAGGAGATGATGGGTTTACCGTTGAATTTTATAAAGTTTTTAATAATGCTTTGTCTTTTCTATTTATGGATGTTCTTCAGCAGGTAACGGAAGAACAAACTTTACCAGATTCGTTTTTGAGTGCAATAATAATGGTTATACCAAAAAAAAGAGATCCTTTGAATGTAGCTTCAAATCAACCAATTTCTTTATTAAATGTAGATTATAAAATAATAGCAAAATTATTGGCAAAAAGACTTGCTAAGTATTTACCACAATTGGTACATGCTGATCAGGCTGTTTTTATTAAAAATAGGTATGCCTCTGACAATATTCTTAGAGTGATTTCGCTGATCAATGCTTCAAGTCAGCAACCCAACCTACCAATGGTAGTTGCTCTAGATGCTGAAAAAGCTTTTGATTGGGTCGAATGGAATTTTTTATTTAAAGTCTTGGAGAAATATAAGTTTGGACCATTTTTTATTGGTTGGGTGAAGGCATTATATAATAATCCAGTTGCTAGGGTGGCAACAAATGGTTAAACCTTTTATTTTTTTAAATTATCACATTCAACTCATCAAGGTTGTCCCTTGCCACCAGCTCTATTTGCGTTGGTCATTGAACGGTTAACTCAAGCTATTAGGCAGAATGAGAATATTAGAGGTATAAGGATAGCAGACGATGAATATAAGATTAATCTATTTGCTGATGATGTTTTGATATATTTAACTAATCCGGAACGATCTTTAATTTACTTGCAGGAATGTCTAGAACAATATGGTAAATTGTCAGGATATAAAGTGAATTGGGATAAAAGTGAAATATTACTAATTTCCGAGGCAAATTTGTCAGTGTAGACAAATTACTAAACTTCGTTGGACTGATAAAATTAAGTATTTAGGTATAATAATCAATGTAAATATTCAATCATTGTACAATTTAAATTATGTACCATTAATGAGAAAGATCAAAGCTGATCTGATTAAGTGGAAGGATTTACCTTTGTCATTAATAGGCTGAGTAAATTGTATTAAGGTGAATATTTTTCCGCGAATACAGTATCTTTTTCAGTCGATTCCATGTTTACTTCCAAAATCTTTTTTTCAGATGTAAATAAAGTAGTACAAGAATTTTTATGGAAGGGGAAAATTAGCTAAGAGTAATGATACATAAATTGACTTGGAAATACGCTTTGGGAGGTTTACAATTACCTCGTTTTCAAAATTATTATGAAGCAGCTCAATTAAGATTTATTAACTGTACGTTGGATGTTTCGTACCCCCCCCCACCCCCATTAGTTGGGCTAGGGTAGAATTGGCTGGTATTTCTGAACCTTATTCACATCAATTTATATTTAAGTGGAATTCTGTTTTATTACAGAGATATAATGTACTGATTTTAAAACATTTGTTAGAGATTTGGACTAAAACAAATTTATTGATAGGTACAAAAGGTAAAATATCGGTTCAAGCCCCAATATATAAAAATAAATTGATTCCTTTTTCATTGAATAATAGATTTTTAAGAGAAAAGCAGAATAATGGAATAAAGTTGTTGCAGGATTGTTTTGAAGAGGGTAAATTTAATCAATTTAGAGAGAAATTTGGAATTCTAGTGAATTCTTGTTTTGTGTATTATCAAATTAGAGCATTAATGAAAGATAATTTTGGAAGAGAAATGAAAATTCCTAAATTAACAAAATTTGAGTTTATGATTTCTCATTCATTAAATAAGAGTTTTATTTCTGAGATGTATGTGTTGTTGCAAGACACTATTGATAAATTTAGATAAATCTAGGATTAAATGCAAAAATTATTTAATTTCTGATATTAATTAAGCTGATTGGGAGATGATGGGTTTTGATGGTGTGACTAAATTGCTTAATGTAAGATATAGTATGATTAATTATAATTTTTTGGACCTGAGAAATTGAAAGTTCAATCATTTTGGCATAAAATTAGGAAATTTCTTCAAAATTTGTTTAAGATCCAATTTTTGTTAGATCCAAAAAATTTTTTTGTTGGGTTATACTGCCCCATTTATGGATTTGGGGTTAGACAAGTTTCAGACAGCATTTCTTCATTTAGCATTGGCTGTAGCACGTAAATGTGTTGTGATTTCATGGAAAGACGAGGTTGAGGTAAATTTAAATAGTTGGCATAATGAGTTGAGGTCCTGTATTTATATGGAGAAAATAACATACAAATTGCATGATAATTATGACTTTTTTGTTAAGACCTTATTTGAAATGTATGAATTTAATAATATCTCAAATTGTTGTATGTGTTTCTTTTATTTTCTTAATGCTTCCTTTGTGGAGTTTGCTGAGGGTGGGTGGAGAGGGGTGAGTTAGTTGTAGTTTTCATTTTTATATTATGGACTTGATAAAAGTTTCTGTTTTGAAAATATTAAATAAAGTTTTCCAAAAAAAAAGATATAAAACCAGAAATAGGCCAATCAGCTCCTTGGGTCTGCTGTGTTGTTTAATCATGAGCTGATCCCTATCACTCAGTCCCACTCCCTGGCCTTCTCCCCATAACCCTTGATTCCCTGACTAATCAAATACTGTCAATTTCTGTTTTAAAATCACCCAACAACCTTGCTTCCACTTCCACCTGTGGCAACTAATTCCACAGACTCACAACCTCTGGCTAAAGAAATTTTTATGCATTTCTGTTTTAAATTGGTGCCCTTTTACTCTGAAATTGTGGCCTCTTTTCCTAGTCTCCCTCTGGCCCTGTCTATTTTATTTCTTGTTCTGGCGCAATATACTTCCCTCAATGTGTTTTGCATCTTTTGTTCACTTTAGTATACTTTTCTGTGCCAATTAGCAACGAGAAACATCCCAACTCTATAGGTCCTAGATCTATCTATTAAGGAGCAACTAATGTGGCAATTACAGACACCATGTATACCATTCCGTCCCATTCCCCAGATGTCAAAATTCATCTCTATCTACTCATTCTTCTGTGCTATTCTCCTGTTTTTAGACTCACTTGTGCTTGACACAAGGAATAATAGAGATTAATACCTGAGATCTAATTGTTTAATCCTGTTTCCATTGCCTATAATCTATCCAAAGTACCTCACCACTTTTACAATGAATGCCTTGGCTGCTAAGATGGATTTCAGTTTCTGAATGTTCATTCTACTCTTCATATCTGCCTCCAAGAATTGAAAATACCATGTTTACCACGAGAAATGACTTAATTATTGTGGTTATATGACCACCAGCCTACTGCAGGGGGTGATCTCTATACCTGCAGGAAGATCACCTATGGGGCTGACTCCACCTGGCCAGCTGCCAATCAGCCGACCTGAATATAAACCTGAGCCGGCCCCTCCTGAGCCAGTCACATGGGGAGCCACCAAGGCATGAACTGGTGTTCAGACTTTTACCTGAATAAAGCTTGTTGTTCAGTCTTTTGAGTTTTGTGCTTGCTTACTGCTACCTCAGCGCACCACAACTATAGAAATGCCAACAATCACTGCTCTCCTAACATTTCTCCCCCCTCCCATCCCGTACAATTGTACCATCCATTGTGCTATGGTGGGGAAAACCCCCCATCCTGTACAATTGTACCATCAATTGTACTCTTCTTTCTTTGGCTTGGCTTCGCGGACGAAGATTTATGGAGGGGTAAATGTCCACGTCAGCTGCAGGCTCGTTTGTGGCTGACAAGTCCGATGCGGGACAGGGAGACACGGTTGCAGCGGTTTCAGGGGAAAATTTATTGGTTGGGGTTGGGTGTTGGGTTTTTCCTCCTTTGTCTTTTTTCAGTGAGGTGGACTCTGCGGTCTTCTTCAAAGGAGGTTGCTGCCCGCCGAACTGTGAGGCGCCAAGATGCACGGTTTGAGGCGATATAGCCCACTGGCGGTGGTCAATGTGGCAGGCGCCAAGAGATTTCTTTAGGCAGTCCTTGTACCTCTTCTTTGGTGCACCTCTGACACGATGGCCAGTGGAGAGCTCGCCATATAACACGATCTTGGGAAGGCGATGGTTCTTCATTCTGGAGTCGTGACCTACCCAGCGCAGTTGGATCTTCAACAGCGTGGATTCGATGCTGTCGGCCTCTGCCATCTCGAGTACTTCGATGTTAGGGATGAAGTCGCTCCAATGAATGTTGAGGTTGGAGCGGAGACAACGCTGGTGGAAGTGTTCTAGGAGCTGTAGGTGATGCCGGTAGAGGACCCATGATTCGGAGCCGAACAGGAGTGTGGGTATGACAACGGCTCTGTATACGCTTATTTTTGTGAGGTTTTTCAGTTGGTTGTTTTTCCAGACTCTTTTGTGTAGTCTTCCAAAGGCGCTATTTGCTTTGGCGAGTCTGTTGTCTATCTCGTTGTCGATCTTTGCATCTGATGAAATGGTGCAGCTGAGATAGGTAAACTGGTTGACCGTTTTGAGTTTTGTGTGCCCGATGGAGATGTGGAGGAGCTGGTAGTCATGGTGGGAAGCTGGCTGATGGAGGACCTCAGTTTTCTTCAGGCTGATTCTCCTAAATAGAATAATACCTAGTGTCGCCAAGAATGTTCTCCCAGAATCACAGTGTGGCTTTCGGGCAAACAGAGGAACTACTGACATGGTCTTTGCCCTCAGACAGCTCCAAGAAAAGTGCAGAGAACAAAACAAAGGACTCTACATCACCTTTGTTGACCTCACCAAAGCCTTCGACACCGTGAGCAGGAAAGGGCTTTGGCAAATACTAGAGCACCTCGGATGCCTCCCAAAGTTCCTCAACATGGTTATCCAACTGCACAAAAACCAACAAGGTCGGGTCAGATACAGCAATGAGCTCTCTGAACCCTTCTTCATTAACAATGGCGTGAAGCAAGGCTGTGTTCTCGCACCAACCCTCTTTTCAATCTTCTTCAGCATGATGCTGAACCAAGTCATGAAAGACTTCAACAATGAAGACGCTGTTTACATCCGGTACCGCACGGATGGCAGTCTCTTCAATCTGAGGCGCATGCAAGCTCACACCAAGACACAAGAGCAACTTGTCCGTGAACTACTCTTTGCAGACGATGCTGTTTTAGTTGCCCATTCAGAGCCAGCTCTTCAGCGCTTGACGTCCTGTTTTGCGGAAACTGCAAAAATGTTTGGCCTGGAAGTCAGCCTGAAGAAAACTGAGGTCCTCCATCAGCCAGCTCCCCACCATGACTACCAGCCCCCCCACATCTCCATCGGGCACACAAAACTCAAAACGGTCAACCAGTTTACCTATCTCGGCTGCACCATTTCATCAGATGCAAGGATCGACAACGAGATAGACAACAGCCTCGCCAAGGCAAATAGCGCCTTTGGAAGACTACACAAAAGAGTCTGGAAAAACAACCAACTGAAAAACCTCACAAAGATAAGCGTATAAAGAGCCGTTGTCATACCCACTCTCCTGTTCGCCTCCAAATCATGGGTCCTCTACCGGCATCACCTATGGCTCCTAAAACGCTTCCACCACCGTTGTCTCCGCTCCATCCTCAACATTCATTGGAGCGCCTTCATCCCTAACGTCGAAGTACTCGAGATGGCAGAGGCCGACAGCATCGAGTCCACGCTGCTGAAGATCCAGCTGCGCTGGGTGGGTCACGTCTCCAGAATGGAGGACCATCGCCTTCCCAAGATCATGCTATATGGCGAGCTCTCCACTGGCCACCGTGACAGAGGTGTGCCAAAGAAGAGGTACAAGGACTGCCTAAAGAAATCTCTTGGTGCCTGCCACATTGACCACCGCCAGTGGGCTGATATCGCCTCAAACCGTGCATCTTGGCGCCTCACAGTTTGGCGGGCAGCAACCTCCTTTGAAGAAGACCGCAGAGCCCACCTCACTGACAAAAGACAAAGGAGGAAAAACCCAACACCCAACCCCAACCCACCAATTTTCCCCTGCAACCGCTGCAACCGTGTCTGTCTGTCCCGCATCGGACTTGTCCGCCACAAACGAGCCTGCAGCTGACGTGGACATTTACCCCCTCCATAAATCTTCGTCCGCAAAGCCAAGCCAAAGAGAAGAAAAAAGAAGAGAAGATGTTATGGGCCAGAACCATTCATTAAAAATGAGTCTTCATAATTATAAATTTTTGGCCATTCGTTTTCTCCCACTGATGTTGCTCAACTCACTGAGATTGTTTCCTGCTCCAGATTCCAACATTTGCAGTCTTTCACGTGTCCAAAGTGCTATGGTCTTGGCTCTCGCTGTATTTCTATAAGAATACCAAAGAACTGAATAATGGTTAGAAAGTAGAATGCTCATTAAACCATCTGCTTGGCTTTTTTGCCTGTCTGGTAGTCACCAGTCTCACTGTTCCAAATTCTGTTAAGCCGAGTGTGAGTACATCCTAAAGTGTGTGACCTACAGAGTTGCTCAGACATCGTAACCCAGAGTTCACACTCCTGCAGATATCGATACATCCTGTATCTATGATTGTCAAAAACATGGGAAGGGTCCCAATGTTTTCACTTAATGCAAGATTTACATTCCATTCTGAGGTTCTCAATTCCTGGCACTCACAATGAAAATTAGAAAAAATCTTCCTGCTCGACTTTGGAATAGCATAGACTACTTTCCAACTCATTTCAATGGGAGGATCAGTACTGTGGTGGGGTGGGGGGGGGGGGGGGGTAAGAAATATTTTTAATGGTTTGCTTTTCAATAGTTATAAATGTTTCTGATTTTCCCAAAATGTGATAAAATTTGTTTGAAATAAATGTATTATCTTTAAATATTTTCAAATATTATTTTTAAGTATCAGAAATATTCATATTTTCAACAGTTTTAAATTATCAACTAGAAAAGTAAGATCATATGACCTGCAATTCTTACTGGAAGATACTGATAATATGAACAATATGGGATCTACTTTTTGATCTATTTTCTGATACTTTTCAGCTGGCCTGGATTTGTATACAATCACTCACCCCCCCCTCCCCACAACTCCCCCATCTAGGTGTGATCTTATTATGCCACTTAAGCTTTTTGGATATGCTACACGGGTTTGACGAGGTTGTCAGCCTCAAGTTTTTTCTAAGCAGTCCGTTTATTTGACTGAATAGCTATGTTGCATATATGACTTGAAAAAGATTGTGATATCAAAATATAAGATTGAAATTATCTTCATCTCTCTTTTTTGCATGGCAGGTTAAACAACTTTGATTATCAGTGCTAAACTCTGGTGGTGTCTGGGTTAAATGGGGGTGAGGGGGCAGAAGGCCGAGATGTAGAAATATCTGCTTTTTTATCTTGAGGTTAAGGTCCTTCAAAGTTAGACTGATGTCAAATGTTTGTTCAGTATTGTAGATTAAATGTGATAACGTTGCATAAATAACATTGTTGACTGAATCGTGTTTTCACCAACTTTTCCACTTATTTATATAAGTCACAAATAAATGGGAGTTTAACACACTGAGCCCTTTTCTCCCACTGATATCTATTGGAGGCAGTGAGGTCTATACTCAGTATGAAGCTGTTACTCATCACTCTCTTTATCATTCAGCTCTCAAAAATCGATGCAGAATCAGAGCCTGTGTCAGATGAAAGTAATGAATTCCAACAAGTTGATTGTAATAATGAAGAGGTTGAACTTGCTGTGGATTTCACTCTACGAAAATTGAATGCAGAACAGGCAACAGGAAATCAATTTGCTCTTTACAGGATAATTGAGGCTGAAGTTCAGGTGAGTAGATCCCATATTGTTCATATTATCAGTATCTTCCAGTAAGAATTGCAGGTCATATGATCTTACTTTTCTAGTTGATAATTTAAAACCTATAAATTTTAAGATCATTTGTATCTCAATCCACTAATGGTAAATATAAGTAGATCCTTGATTCTCAGGACTTGGGGGGTATTGTTAATGCTTTAAATGACTGCTGAATTTTCCCATTTGTTTTGGGTTTCTACTGAAGACATTCTCTCAATCAGAGCTGAGATCACATTCAACTGTTTCTCTTTCCACAGTTCCTGTCTGATCTGCTGAGAGTACCCAGTAATTTTCTGTTTTTGTTTGAAAGCCAGAAATTTTCTGTTCTTGTTATGCAGTTTAAAGAGCATGTTCAAATTTATAACTCAATATTGCAAGACACGGGGCAGTGGCTGTCTTTCATTAGCTTGTATCACTTGTACTGTTTAACCACTTTGGAGCACCATGCCTTATCACCAGCAGTATTGTCCAGTTCCAAACATGACAACATTCTAATTCTTAGTTAATGGCACAATAAAGAAGAAAAAAAAACCTATTTAGCCAGACATTTTCTATCAGATCTCTTTATTCTATTGTAGATTAAACACTGCATATTAAATGTACAAGAATAATAAGCTGGACCTGGCTTTAATAAGACTAAGTGGTGCCTCTAACCTTTACCCTTGACATTCCGTTCAGGTTACATCAGCTGATTTTGTCACAAAATTCTTCAGAAAACCATTCTTCCTGCCACTTCACCTGATTTTCTTCCAGAAGTAATGCGTGTGAATTAATTATAATATAAAGTAAATAGCCCAATTTAACAATTTTTCCTCAATTTTGCATTTAACAGTTTAAGGACATAAGGGTGCAAAAATACTTAATCAGATTATAGAGTGAAAACATATATTTTGAGTCTAGCAATGGGAAGAGATCACTAGGAGAAGAGAATTTACTTTCTCAAGATTCCTCCATCTCTGTCACATCTGCTCCCACAATGAGGTCTTCCATTCCAGATTATCTGTACTTCTTTTTAAAAAAAAATTGTGGCTTACCCTCTACCACCATCAACTCAGCTCTTACAAACTTCTCCTCTCTACCAAAAGATGCAATCAGGACAGGATTCCCCTTGCCCTCACCTACCACTCCACCAGCCTCTGCATCCAAAATATTATCTATCCTCTGTAATTTTTGCCACCCACAATGTATTCCCATTGCTAGAAACATCTTCCCTTCTCTTCCCCTCTCCACCTTCCACAGGGACCATGATTTCCTTGTTCACTTATCCCTTCCCTATAATCGCCTTCTTGGTCCCTATCCCTGTGAGCGCAGGTGGTGTTGCGCCCACACCTCCTCCCTCACCACCATTATGGGCCATAAGTAGTCCTCCCAAGCGAAGCAACACTTCACTTGTGGATCTGTGGGAATCATCTACTGCATTCGGTGCATTGTTATGCCTCCTTTACATTGAAGAATCTGGACACAGACCGTGAGATCATTTCATTGAGCACTTTCATTCTGTCCTGCTCAATAGCGGAGATTTCCTAGTGGGCAAGCATTTCAATTCCACACCCCACTCCCATGCCGACATGTCTGTCCAAGATCTCATGCTGAGGCTACCCACAAATTGGAGGAACAACATCTAATATTCCATCTGGCCACTCTCCAATTAGATGGCACAAAGATCGACTTCTCCAGTTTCCTCTCTCTCTCTCTCTCTCTCTCTCTATGCCTCTGTTTCCCTTCCTCCAGCTCCCCCACCCCTTCCCTCTCCATTCAGAGAGCTAATCACTTCCCCCCCCCCCTATCACTTCCCAGCTTTCTTCACTTCTGCCCTCCCACCCATATCCACCTCTGACCTAGTGACTTTGGGCCAATCTTCCTCATCTGCCCCTTCCTCCTAGCATTTTATTCAGGCACCTGCCTGTATTTTGCTCATAACTTGCCCAAAAGTTTGGTAATGATTCTGTGCATAAAGAATGCTATGTGACCTGCTGAGTTTCTCCAGCACTTTTGTGGATTTATAATTGTATGTTCAAAAATAGAGACAAAGTGTGCTGAATAACATTTCATGATTCTACACATGTTCCTTTGTTATCATCTAGAATATATAACATTTTCAAATATCTGTATTCATCTTGTTTGGGGAACATGGAAATTTTGTGAGGTCCCAACTGCCAAATGTACACTGTACCAACATATATGCTTAATGTAGGCAGATATGTACATACACTCATGCAAATAACATTCCTCTATTTTTTTCTCAAGTCTTTGAGTTGCTTTTCTCCAATTATTCCCTCCACTAGTCCTGTCAATAATCAAATCTGTTTAGAACATATTCTTTCAGGTTATAACTTCCCATTTTGATTCCTTTTGAAGGCAAGTCACCATATTTTGGGTAGGTTGACTAAGCTTCTACACCACTTCAGGATTCAGAATTCCAAAGGTTCTCTGAGTGAAGAAATTTCTCTTCATGCCAGTCTGAGATAGACTTCCTGTTATCCTGAGACATTTGACCCATGGTTCCAGACTCCTGAGTCTAGGATATCATCCTTCCTGTATCCATGCTGTTGAGCCCTGATTTAATTTTGTAAATTTTCAATGAGATCTTGTCCCATTCATCTAAACTCTAGGCATCACTGGCCGTCCCTACTCAATCCCTCCTTGGACGGCAAGCCTATCATCCCTGGTAGTAGTCTAGTGAATATTCACTGCACTCTCCTTATGAGAAGCATGTTATTTTTAAATGAGAAGATCAAAACTATACACAATACTCCAGGTGTGATCCTGGCAAGACCCTATTTCATATTAATCTTTGCTTCAAATTTCTCAAAGGACAACATAACATTTTACTTCCTAATTAATTGCTGCATTCGATGAGGAATATTGACCCTAAATGTTATTTTTGTTCTTCAGTATCTCCTGAGCAGTAGTTCTGTTTTTATTTCAGTTTTCTGAAGTGCTTTTCATTTGTATTTAATGGGTGTATCTGTCCAATGATGGTTCATCAACAAATGATTGTGAACAGCACAGCTTCGTATAAACTTTTTTGGTGTCCAAGTCAATTCTGAATGCCTTTTCCTTCCCTCTTATTATATGTTGTCACAATTGACACAACTGTCTCACTCCTATTCAGAATTCAGATTTATTGTCAGAGTTCATGCATGACATGAGATTCTTTTTTTTCTGCAGGCGAGGCAGAATTACTACTTATTGGTAGAGTAAAAAATACTGTACTCATATAAACAAATTTAGGAAAGTAAACAAACTAATTGTGCAATACAAAGAAAAAAAAATCAATAAAGTGCAAAAGTCAGTCCTTAAATGAGTCGCTGATTAAGTTTGATGTTGAGGAGTCTGATGGTGGAGGGGTAGCAGCTGTTCCTGAACCTGGTGGTGCAAGTCTTGTCATGCTTATGCCTCTTTCTTGATGGTAGTGGCAAGAACAGAATGTGTGCTGAATGATGTGGATCCTTGATAATTGCTGCTGCTCTCTGACAGCAGTGTTGCCTGTAGATGTTCTCGATAGTGAAGAGGGTTTTGCCTGTGATGTCTTGGGCTGTGACCATTACCTTTTGGAGAGCTTTAAGCTCAGAGGTATTGGTGTTCCCATACTAGACTGTGATGCAGCTGATCAGGACTTACCACCATACTTTTGTAGAAATCTACCAAGGTTTCAGATGTCATACCAAAGCTCTTCAAACTCCTGAGGCAGTAGAGGCACTGATATGCTTTCTCCATAATACCATTAGTGTGTTGGGTCCAGGAAAGACCCTCCGAGATGGTGACTTCCAAGAACTTAAGTTTGCTCACCTTTCCACCTCTGATTTCCCAATGATCTCTATAAAACCTCTGGTTTTCCCTTCCTGATATCACCAATCGGCTCCTTGACTCTCCCACTATTGAAAACACCTTAATGTTTACACTGACAAGCCCTCTTTTCATCTCAACATGCTTGAATAAAGCTATTTCTAATCTTCAAAACTTTCATTGATTCACGTGTTGGGACATACAGTATCATATCCTATGAATTACAACATCTTTCAATCTCTTACCATTTATAAAATATATCCCTTTTCTAACTTTTTGATCAAAAGGGATGATCCTCGCAAGTTTCCACATTATATTCCATCTGCCATATTCTTGCATATTGATTAGCTGGTCTATATCATCCTACAGCTGTTTTATGTCCTCCTCACACTAGTTTAACCATGTAGCCATCTAACAATTACAACACGGAAACGGGTCATTTTTGCCATTCGAGTCCGAACCAAATTAAATACTATCCTCTAGTCCCACCTACCTGCACCCTGCCCATAACCCTCCATTCCCCTGCAAACCATATACCTATCCAATTTTTCCTTAAATGACAAAATTGACCCTGCGCTACTACTTCTCCCGGAGCTCATTCCACACAGCCACCACTCTCTGAGTAAAGAGGTTCCCCCTCATGTTACTTCTAAACTTTTGCCCCTTAACTCTTAACTCATGACCTCTTGTTTCAATCTCTCTAACTCTTAATGGAAAAAGCCTATCCACATCAACTCTATCTATCCCTCTCATAATCTTAAATACCTCTAACAAATCCCCTCTCAACCTTGTATGCTCCAAAGAATAAAGACCTAATTTGCTCAATCTTTCTTTGTAATCTGATGCTGAAACCCAGGTAACATTTTTGTAGATCTTCTCTGCACTCTCTCTACCTTGTTGATATCCTTCCTATAATTTGGTGACCAGAACTGCACACAGTACTCTAAATTTTGCCTCACCAATGCCTTGAACAGTCACAACATCACTTCTCAACTCCTGTATTGTGGTAAACCACTCATTGCATATATTTATCTGTTTGGGCACACCCACTGTATCTGTGGCTCCTCCTACAGGCTCCTGAATAAAGGTGACTGTTCCACAGTGCCCTCCCCATGGACATGCCTTTATTCTATAGCAAATAAAAGCCTATTAGTTTGCTCAACTTCAGTCTTTTTGGAGTCATTGATGATGCATCAATTTTATTTGCTGTGATTTTTTATAATGGAGCAGATCCTGAAGCCAGACAAGCTGGAAATCGACCCTTAATCACTTGAGGCATCTACCCAACTTTGAACTCTGGCTACACTGCCTTGAGGCATTCCTGCAGGCATCTTCAGCCATTGTGTGGTCAGAGACTGACAAATTACAGGTACTGCACTGCAAAGTCAGCACCCTGGTGTACTCAATGATCAGGGATGCCATGTTGTATCAGGAGGCATGGACATTTTAAAGGGATAGTACCAGTGAAAGATTAACAGAGTCTATGCCATGCACCTCCTGGAGACCTGAAAGCAGTGACCCGGTGAGTCAAATGCCAAGGACCTCCGGGCCCTGCAAACCCTTAGAAGGGCCTGCGAATGTAAGGCTATGATGGCGGCGGAGTACACGGAGGATCTGATCAGGGATGCCTATATTGCAGGGATCAGGTCGAATTACATCAGCCAAAGACTATTGGAGCAAGGGGAGCTCAGCCTGCAGAGAGCAGTTGAGCTGGCAGGTACGCTGGAGGTGGCCCTTCAGAATATAGAGGCCTACTCAACTGACAATGTGGCCAACTCGTGGTTGCTCCGGGCATCACCATCTTGGGACATGCCATCACCTCCTCACCCCATTAATGATCTGACCACAGCGACAGTACTCTGGAAACGCCTGAGTGCTGACTTCAAAGGAACCCTGCCCTCCATGGACCGCGATGTGTACTTCCTCAATGTTATTGATAATTACTCCCATTTTCCATTTGCCATTCCCTGCAAACATGACATCTGTCACAGTCATCAAGCCCCTGCACAGTGACTTCACTTTATTCAGCTTCCCCAGCTATATTCCTAGTGACCAGGGGTCTTCTTTTTTGAGTGACGAGCTGCACCAGTATCTGCTGGCCAGAGTCATTGCCATGAGCAGGACCACCAGCTACAACCCCTGGGGGAACAGGCAGGTGGAAAGGGAGAATAGCTTAGTTTGGAAGGCTGTTCTCCTAGCCCTGTGATCTAGGGGCCTTTCAGTCTCCTGCACTCCTTCCAGAGGCTCTCTACTCCATCAGTTCCCTCCTATATATACTGCCACAAATGCCACACCATACAAACACATGTTTTCCTTTCCCAGGAAATCTGTGACCGGGACCATGCTGCTGGCATGGTTGACATCCCCAGGGCCAGTCCTACTCTGGAAGCATGTGAGGATTCATAGTCTGACCCTCTGGTCAAAAGGGTCCACCTCCTCCATGCCAACCCCCAATATGCCTACATGGCATACCATGATGGCATGAGGACATTGTCTCCATTAAGGATCTGGTGCCCTTAGGACCTCCAGTGATTACTCCACACCCCCAACCCCCTCACCCCTAGCCACCCACAATGCACCAGGGCCATGGCACATTACCTCACCCCCAACAGAGGACACACCCGACTTGTCGCCACATACCCATTAGCCCAACGCCGACGATTGCACACAGGCACCCCTAACTGCCCAGGACCCCACCACTGTGCCATAATTGCAGCCAGTATTATGATAGTCACAGTGAAAAACCAGACCACCTGAAAGATGTAATTTCTCCCCGCTAGACACTTAAAAAAAAAACCAAGGGGTGATGTGGTAAACCACTGTATGTATATATTTATCTGTTTGGGCACACCCATTGGCCGACAGTACCTGTGGCTCCTCACACAGGCTCCTGAATAAAGGTGACTGTTCCATGACCCCCTCTGCAGTGCAGGACAATCGAGCAGCATGGATGTGCCTTTGTTCTATAGCAAATAAAAGCCTATCAGTTTGCTCATCTTCAGTCTTTTGAAGTCATTGATGATGTATCAAGTATTATTGGCAAACTAGCAAACTTGGATTTATTATATTTGATTTATTCAACCAAATTGTCGACATAGATGGTGAACAATGGTGGGCTCCAACACAGTGTCCTGTGACATTCTATTGGTGACAGCTTTCTCACCTGGAAAAGGCTGTATTAACTTTTATTAATAACTTTGGTGTTGCATATTTTTATATTTTCTTAAAATCTGTTTGACCTCATATTTGTGGTTTGAGAATCTAAAATGTTTATGAGACAAAAATTGTTTTTGATAGGAAGAACAAGGAAGACACTACTCTCTCACATTTTCTATTCGTGAAACAGATTGCCCCATTGTAAGTACAAAGATCTGGAAAGACTGCAACTACAGAAAACCCAGAGAAGCTGTAAGTTTTCTAAAATTTCCATATTAAAACATCCTTCCTGACAAATAGCAAATTAGTTCAGCGTAATAGCTCAACTGTTTGGAAAATGTGTTCGATTCTCACCTCGGGTTTTATCAATTGGATTCTGTATGTTCTCTCTTTTTCTAAGTGCAAGACACAAATATGACTGGCGTCTTTAAATTATTCCTTATCATGGATTAATGACAAAAATAATCAATGGGGAGTTGATGGGTATGTGAGAGTGAGAAAATTAATTCTCAAGACAGTGAAATAAGCAGAGGACAAATGGCATTGATTGGTTGCTCCACTGGGAGCCACCATGGGTGCAAAAGGCTCTTTCTGTGACAATAGTCATTTAATAAAACTATGAGATAAAGATTTTCCAAGTTTGCAGTTTGCAGCAGTCTGGTGAATGAAATTATCTGAAAATGCTCAAGTTCCCTTTCAGTGGATATGTTATGGGCTGTCCTTAAGAAAAAGGATTTGTTGTATAGATTTTACATTGACTTATTTTTGTACTTGGACAAATTACTTACCAAATGTGCAATGGAATTAAGGGAAGCTAGTTATTTGGCCATCTTTGTTGGTACCCGACCCTTTTACCTACTCCTTTTGTACAGAACTGGTGGATAGATCTGGGCATAAGTAAGAAAAGGGTCTTGGACCAAATAGAAGCAGACAGATAGTAAAGGGCTTGAAGTTCAACATCTAGTGTGTTGTTATGGTCTTATTTTAATCACCCTTGATATTAGGATAAATTACAGTCACTATTTCTGATCCTGATATTATTTTTAGTCCATTGGTCAATGCAAGTCAAACGTATTCATCAATAAAATGCCAAGAAAAATCAGCGTGACTTCATACAACTGCACTTTTCAATCAGGTAAGAGTACTAAAAATGATTCTAAGTAAATTAAGGGATAGAAAGCATTATGCTTCACATTTAAGAATATATTTAAAAGCTCATACACACAGAAAGATGTCTTATTCAAATTGCAGAATCAAAAATGGTACTGGAAGGTTGTCACGCATTTTGGAGATGTAGAGTTCAGGACTTTGGTTTGAAAGCAATAGCATTGGTAACTCAGCAAGAACACAAGAAAATACTTAAAAAGAATAGTTTGAATAGTTTGACTTTTTCCCTTATATCAAAATGTTGTTAAATGACCATGAGAAAGAGTAATGAAACCACGTCCCTTAGAGAACAAAAAGTAGGTAACATTTTAAATAAAGAAATCCTATAGTTCACACATGTCAAACTCAGGCCCGCAAGCCAAATTTGGCCCGTGATATAATTAAATTTGGGCTGCAAGATCATATCAAATATATATCAGAGCTGGCCCACTGGCTGCCGCGCCAGTATAGCGCATGCACAGCTAATACTACAAATCCCATAATGCTTTGCAAATGCATTGGCGCCGGCCCGTCAGCCCGCTAATCGCCCCCACCTCCTCTCTTTACTTTCCTTAGCATCTGCGACCTGTCGCCTAACTCACATGTAATAAACCCCTTACGATGAATGGCCAAACGAAAGACAGAAAACAGGACCTTTCAAGACAGGTGGGAGGCAAATTCTGACCCCAGAGATTGATGAACTTGCATCTAAGAAGAGATGCCAAGTATCTGGTTTAGACCCAGGTGCATCAGAGTAAATCACAGTGTTGCAAGCTAAGCTTGGATTGCAAGCTAACATTGGACTGTTCATAGTTGAAAGATTGGATTTTCATTGAAGCAAGTTGTTATTTTTTTGACTTGTTGGCTTGTGAAAAAAAAAACATTTAAAAGGAGCTTAAAGGCTATAGAGAAATATTATTTATTGAATATTTTATTTCTCATTTGTTAATGCTTCTTCTGGAAAGAGTTTAACCAAAACTATTATTAAACATTTATTTTTATAAGAAAAAGTTTAACATTACATATGTTGAAAGAAGAGAAAACATGCAGATGTTGTTGAAAATTTTCAATAAATATTTAGTTTGGCCCACGACTTAGTCCAAGTTTGTAATTTTGGCCCTCTGTGAATTTGAGTTTGACACCCCTGCTATAGTTTATTGTACAAAGCCAGATGAATAGCAATCAAGGTAATCTCCTTTAGAGCGCTGCCATAATTATAATTATATATGATTCTTTTGGGAAATTGCTGTTCCTATTGAGATTTAGTCTGTAATAATTGTTATCGCAATCTAACCATCTGTGAATTGTTTCCCAGATCAACAGGGTGTTCATGAAAAACCACCATGCCTTGGATGTGTTTCACCCATCACAAACGAAAATCACATCATAAATAAAACAAGTTCCCATGCTACTATAACATTCAACAATAACAGTACATATGAACATTACTTTCGGATTGCAGAGGTGTACAACTTAACTCAGCAGGTTAGACTTCTTTTTACAAATATATTAATAATTCAGTTTTTTTAGATATTTGAATTTTCTAAAGGAACATAGCCCTTTGAATCTGTTCCAAAATTCAATGAGATAATGGCTGATCGGTAGCCTTTGTGCCACCTTTATTAAAACTTTTACTACCATATATTATACTTACATTCTTGTCAGGCCTGGTTCTAATTTTGCATTATGTCCAAATGTGCTAAATTCCACAATCACCACAAATAGTTTCTCATTGTCAACTCTGACAAATTATGTCATGTTTGTGTTGTATATAAGTATGTTTTTGGGAGATAAATTGGGGCAGGTTTTTTAGTGCAGGTCACGTACAAATATTTTAAAACAGATCTTATTTAAAATACCGGAGCTCTGCTTATACTAGACATGTCGGCCCCAGAGCCTTTGCAAAAGCTTTGGAAAGTGCTGCAATTCACTAATAGATTGTTGTTTACAAAAAGGCCACAGATGAAAGAACTTGTCGGAGCCGCAGATTGTCTGGAGTGGAACTTGCTGTTCTAAGAGGGTCATGCAGTTTTTGCAAGCAGAGTGAGAGAGAGAGAGAGAGAGAGAGAGAGAGAGAGAGAGAGAGAGAGAGAGAATTTAGTTCTGTAGTTTTACGGTCAGCAGCAGCAGCAGCTGGGACTGGAACAGGACAAGCTGGCAAGCTTGTGGAAAACCACATTTAGAAGACAGGTTGTGAGTGCCTGATTCAGCCTGGTCAAAGCCCTTGTGGTTCATGCAAGAGGAGAGGACTGGCTGTCTAATGTTTCACTTGAAATAAGAGAAACAAAAAGAAACTCTGTAATGATCTGAAAGAAAGAGGTTATCATCTGGAGAACCCCGAGGGGGCAAGTTTCTTCGGTAAGACACGGAAGTGGCTGATTAAAAAGGAATCAGTTGTGGGTGTCCAACAAACAACAAATCTCTCTCTCTGAAAACTCACAAGAACCTTCCTGAGTGGTAGCCATTTCAAGCACCAAAGCCTGGTGAACTTCATAAATGTTACATTCTGTGCACAGTATAAGAATTGTCTGCAACCAGTAAACTTGGAGGAATGAGAAGTGAGATTGGACTGTGAATCAAATAACTTTTCTGAACTTACACATGCATTACATACATATGCGCTTAGAATTAGATTAAGTTAGGTTAGTTAAGTCAACAGTGATAAGTTAAAGTGTGATTCTGTTTTCATGTTCAAAGATCATTAAAAGCAACTTTTGTTTAAGTAACCATTTATCTTGGTGAATATCTATTGCTGCTGGGTTTTGGGGTCGTCTGGGCTCGTAACAATACCTATGACCTCTGCTTAATATTCTGAAAACTCCATGCTTCAGGATAACAATAAATATTCCAGGGAAGATAAACCTAGGCTGTGTGATCGATCACTGCATGTAATTTACCTCTAAAATTATTCCAATAAACTTATTCTGTGTTCCTTCCAATGTATCTTTCAAAACTAGGATGCCCATAATTGCCCAAAATACTTGAGATGTTGTTCAAACATAGTCTTTCTACCTCTGCATATATACTCTTTTTTCCACTCGCCAACATTCCATTGACCTACCCCTTAATCTGAATCTGCCCATAGCATTTTTAATTATTTATGTTCATGGACTACTAATTACTATGGATGTCATCTGTCACAATTGTATCTCCTTTCTCTTTGTATTTTAATGCTTTCTATGTTGTTATGTAATTAGTAAAATGTACATGTGATTTTTGTTTTAAATCATGTGAGCTGTTTATTAATAGAAAATATTTACAATCTCAATGTAGAATCAAGCAGGATACCTCAAGTTCCATCCTGCCAATTTGAGTACTTGTTTATTTTCTCTGCTCTATATCCTCCTGTTCTGCAATTTCATAACAAAGTTTAAAATTGGCTGAGCAACTTTCAATTCTTTGAACTTGATCTAATAAATTTTATCAAAAGTCTATTGGAAATCCTTATTAACAACACTGATATGCTTACCCTGCCCATTACATTAATCACCTCTTCAATAAATTGGTCCAAGCTCATTTGCTGTAACCTACACTTGGGTTTCTATGATCAATTGAAAATATAGTTTCCCTTTTGTTACAGATAACAGCAAATTTCCTAAACGCATATCTATTTTTCTTATTATCCAATTCAAAGGAATGTATCAATGCTAAATTTAAAAAAAAATTAAATGTTGCAGTTAGAAATCTGCCCCTACTTAGTTAAAATTTCAAAATGGGGACTACGCAGTCTAAAGGATTTTTCCATTCATTAATGCCATTATTTCCTTCACTGCTGTTCTACTCAATTAACGATTAAATTTAAATATAAGCTACCTTGGAACACATGGTTTATTTCTATTTCCCACCATTTCGAATACAGATGCAAACTAATAATTTGACATGCAAAGTAATAATTGGCAACACCCCTAAACAAGAAGACAGGATCGTATTTAAATATTACCTTTGGTACAGCCACACAATGAAGAAAATAGTGGAATTGGGGGGGGGTATTTTTTTCTCCCGCATTAAACCTTTTCATGAACAGGATGCAGGTAGTAAAGCTGTCTCAGCAACCCAGGTTTCATTCTAACCTCTTTGATCACCTAGCACTTTTTCCTGTGAGACACAGGGGTTTTCCCAGGTGCTCAGGGATTCTCCTATTCAGGAAGATTAACTGGTTCTTGCAAGTTATATGAGGAATAGCTGACTGATGGGTAGTTAATAGTAATGGGATATACAGTATATGAGAGAATAGGTTACAATGAAATAAATGGAGGAATGGGATCGATCTGAGAATCAGCACAAATTGGGTAGATGATGTGGTTATGAAGTATGATACATTTTTTCATGATTTTAGCAGCCTCATATTTCTGGAATAAAAGTCATGGTAAAATACTCTGATCTCTAAGATTATTCAATGAAAGCTAGGAAGATGTAATTTGTCTGAATGACCTGCATTATTCAATCTGGACTGGTAATTTTCTTCAGCAATGGCCATTTTGTAGAGAAACCTTTTCTGAAACAAAATCATTTTAGCTTTTACTCATCTAATCATTCAAAATCTTCTAAATCTTTACCCTTATCTGCACAAATTTAGTTTTATCAGTAGAATGTAAAGTTTGCTACACTTTGTTATACCAGTATAACAAAACTCTTAATATCTTAATATCATCATCAAGTTTGGGGACGAAGCATCTGTGATTGAACTTGTTTCAACAGGAGATGAGACAGTCTACAGGGATGAAGTCCAAAGACCGACAGCGTTGTGTTCAGAGAACAATCTTGTCTTGAACTCTTCAAAATCACTTAAACTAAACTTCAGGAGGAACAGTATAGTTCCAGACCCATTATATATCAATGTGGAAAGGGTCACTGCTTTCAGGTTTCTAGATACACATTTTGCTGAACATCTTTCCTGGACTACCAATACAATCAGAGTAGTTAAAAAGGCACAACAATGTCTCCATGCCTTGAGGATTCTCAGGAAAATCAAACTGCAGGAGAAATTCTGATGTCCTTCGCTCACTGCTCCATTGAGAGTGTACTGCATTCCTGCATGGTTTGCCAGCTGCACTGCAGCAAACAAGAGGGACCTTCAGAAGGTCATCAATATGTCCCATAGATTATCGGCTGCACACCGCCCTCTTTGGAGGATTTATTCAGCTCTCACTGTCTTAGCAGAGCAGCCAAAATCCTGAAAGACCCTGGTCATCATCTGTTTGAGTTCCGTTATCTCATGGACAAACAGACTTAAAAAGAGTTTTTACCATAGAACCATAAGTGAATTGAATACCACCAAACATTGAATGTTGTGTTATTGTTTTTATATCTTATTTGTTTGATGTATGTTGTGCACTGTCAGGATGTGCACTCAATTTCATTGTACTTGTGCAATGACAATAAAAGGTTATCTTATCTTATTTCAACATTTTTTCCATAGGCCACTAACTTAATAACACTTCTGCCTTGTTTACCTTTGGAAATTTCCTATTACTGATTGGTTATTTATCGGTTGAACCTGCTCAAAATAGTGAGGGACTGTGAAAGCAGGGTGTTCCTAACATAAAATATAAAAACTGCTTTGACAGTTGGTTAAGCTATGGCCATCAACTGACAAAGAGTGAAGGGTAAATTGTACTGATATTCCACTTCATCATCTTCAAATTTATTTCTGGTGCTGATCTTAAATAATAACAGATTTGCTGTATCTGTGGAAAAAGAAACAAAGTGGATGTTTCAGATTGGTGACCTCATCAGAATGTCTCAGGTCAATTATTGTACCCGTCTGATGAAAGATCATTGATCTGAAATAACAATCTTAGTTCTTTCTCTACAGACGCTGGTTGTTCTGCTGGGAGTATACCCAACATTTTCCGATTCTCCTCACCGAGAGCAGGTTCAAAGTGGAAGATTATGTGACACATCTGCTAGGAAACTGCACAAGTTTAAACTGCACCATTAAATTATATATTTATTTCAAAGACCATCTTGGTCAAATGGTCTTGACCACAGCAATCAATTGAACTCTAGTTTATGATTTATTCCTCAGGATTTTTAATTTGCTTTTAAATGGTACCTTTCATTTCTCTTTGTCCTACCTAATTAAGCAAACCTATCTCATTTATCTTTGCATGTTTCTCCCTATTCTTATCATGCACTTTGGAGGTTTGAAGAACTTTTATATATTTAGGTCATTTAAATTTAGACAAGCAGCACAGTAAAAGAGGTTTTTGGCCTACAAGCCCATGCTGCCCAATTACACCAATTGACCTTCAACCATGGTGCATTTTGAAGAGTGGGAGGAAACAGGAGCACCCAGAGGAAATGCATGTAGATACAGGGAAAACTCCTTACAGACAATGCCAGATTCGAACCCTGGTCGCTGGCGCTGTAACAGTATTGTGCTGTTTAGGTAAAATATAATTGTTAAAAAACTTAGTCTGAGTTAATTCCAGGAAGATACTGTCATATCAAGAGTTACAGAGCATTTGACTCATAGTTCAAACAACTTAATTCATCTGCTATGAAAACATTGCATAGATTAGAATGTTTCAAAAGCCAATAATTGTTTTTGTTGGAAATCTGTTCAATAAATATTATTAGTGGAAAAATTGCTGCTATGCTACCATTTTGCCTAAGCCACTTTAATTTATGTGTTCTGTTTAAGACTATTGATTTCAGATCTAACCACACAGGTAGTATAATGTTTTGGAAAAATAATGTTTTAGAGTTCTCATCTGAGAAAACAATTAAACTTTAATCTTAACAGAATGTTTGCAATCCTAGTGCCAAATATAAATCAAAATAGGTTGATGTGTGAAATCTGTAGTCAATCCATTAATAACTGTTTATTTTTTGAGATACATGTGAAAACTGACTCATATTTTTAAAATAATTAAATGATTTTCCTCCCAATCCTTTTGTTAATAATATTTAAGACAAAAACATCCTTTTCATTTTTTGATCAGAATATTTTGTCTTTTGTATCCAAGATGGCTTAATTCTGTACATTTTAAAAGAAAGTAGTGTGAAAAAAAATAAACATGGAAACAAAATAAAACTTTTAAAATAATTGTATTGCATGGGGTGGGGGTGTTTTCCACACTAATGCTACACTGTTCATATTCTTCAAACTCAGGTGGTGGCTGGAATGAAATACAAAATGACATTCTTGAACCAGGAAACAGAATGCAGCAAGGATAACCCTTTACCTTATGAAAATATTACTAGCTGCCCTTTTAAGCCCGATGGTAGAAAGGTTAGTATTTTAAGATGAACATCTGCATTGTTTATCACTTTCTTGAGGCCTATTCACACTCAAAAAAGCCCACATTTAATTTTTTCCAAAAACAAAATACTACAGATGTTGTAAAGCTGAAATAAAACTGGTGTTGGAGATTAGAAAGGAAAAAAAGTGAAAGCCTGAGGAGGAGTAAATAGGAACAGAGGTACAGAGGAGTCTAGTTCAGCTTACCAATTGTTAGGTCTGCTTTGTTCATGAATGAGTGAGACAAACACCAGGCTGAGTCGAAATCAGGGTTCTTTGTTCTTTATTACCGGATTGTAACACTTGCGACTAACCGTGTTAGTCGGAGAATGCATTCTGCCGTTATCAGCAAAATGGTGATTTTTTATACCCTTGGATATGTGCTTAGAACATCATCATATCATTACTTGTCCAATGACTAAAACTGTTGCTATCCTTTCCCTGCTAGCTTCCTGCCTCTCAATCCATCAATGTCTCTCTTATCTTGTAAGTACAAGGATGCATTCACATCTTGTTACAGCCCTGTACATTCCCATCTCATGATGTTTTACCTAACAGGAGTACAAGGACACCTCCCCTTCTTGTTACAGCCCTGTACAGGGTAACTCCCTACACATTCCCATCTCATGATGTTTTACCTTACACTATGCATGTTCCAGAACAGATTAAAGACTGCAGAATGTTTAAAGCAGTGGTTTTCAAACTGCCCCCAAACTCAAATTCCACCTTAAGCAGTTTTTATGCCATAAGTACTCTGTGATAGCTAAGGGATTGTTTAAGGTGGTATGTGAGTGGGAAGGGAAGGTTGAGAACCACTGCTCTAGACCCAATTGTTAATGAAATATTTTGCTTGAGAAAAATTGTCATTGGCCCATTTCCTTTGGAATTATGTAACCATGCACATAAAGAGTCAATTAGGTACAATTAAAACAATGGTTTTCAAACCTTTTTGCTTCCAGTCACATACCACCTTAAGCAATTCCTTACTAATCACAGACCACTTATGGCATAGGGCTTGTTTAAGGTGGAACGTCAGTTTAGGGGGGCAGTTTGAAAACCACTGGTTTAAAGAAACAATGTAGAAAAAGCACTTGTGGGAAACTTTGGGTAGGTACAATTACCACTAGTAATGGAGCTATGGTTGTAATAGCTTAGGTTATAGGTATTTATAGGTATATCTTTTTAAAATTATTATTATTTGCAAAGATGTGTATAAATAATTGCGACGTGGGGGCATACTTATCGCTGTGGGCTGGGGTATACCCACGTGGGGTATTAGATAAGAATCAGAATTTCTTATTATGAACATGCCACAAAATTTGTTGCTTTGTGCCAGCATTACAGTGTAAATACTGCTATAAATTATATTTCAAAATAAATCAATAGTGTAATAATAATAGGGGAAAGTGAGAGAGTCTGTGATTCATTGTGCATTTAGAAATCTGATTGCAGAGGGGAAGAAGCTGTTCTTGTTCAGGCTCCTGTATGTACCTCCTTCCTTCCTGATGGTAGCAGAGTGAAGAGGGCATGACCTTGGTGGTTTTGGTCCTTGAGGATAGAGACTGCTTTTTAAAGACATCGCTTCTTGTAGATGTCTTCAATTGAAAGAAGGCTGATACCTGTGATGTCACTGAAGATGTTTCCAGTCCTGTGGATTGGCACCTCCATACTCCATAAATCTGTGGACATACATGATATAATGAAAACTGACAGTTCCAACCACACAATTCATTCAGCAGGAATTCCAATTTGATGAATACCTAGTACCACTCAAAGTTAGTCTACTTTAATGCGATCCGAACATCTTTAAATCTAAGCAGGGATCACTCCCTTTGTAATTCCCTCGGACATGCCCAACAACCCATTCCCAGACTTGGAATTTAAAAGAAATGCATTTGAAGAAATAAATCTATATTGTTATTTTTATTAAAATAAAGAAATAATATATTTTGTCTTACAGCTCCACTGCAATTCAGTTTTAATTGAACAAGTCTGGTTAAAATATATTACGGGAAAAGTGTCCTGTCGCCCTCATTTAGATGACCCGGTAATTTTATTATTCATTCTTTGTTCATCATATTAATTTCTGCAAGAAATTACACTTTTGACAGCATTTTAAAGGTGATCTGATGATCCTGATTAATATGACAAATTTCAACTTGTTAGCTTGATAGATTATTAAGTGGTTCAATTTCTGGCAAGGTGAAAAACATGAAATTTGTGGGCATTTTAATAGCAAAAAAGGGTGACTTTTTTAATGCTCCTTTATTTATCCCTATTTATTAGACTTTAAACATTGTTTAACCCTGCCCTTTTCCAACTTCTCATATTAATTCTCTGCTCTTAAATTTCCTTAAATCTTTTCTCATTCGGAATGTTTTGCTTTCTGCGTTGCCATTGCTCAAGTGACACTTCTGTTAATGCCATTTTATAATTAGTCCTCTCCACTCTAGTCTGACAAACAGGCTAACAGCCTATTCCAAAGCTATTTTTTTGTCAATTTCAAGTATTTACATTCTACGATTTAAAAACTCCAAGTCATAGTTATTTTGTCAAATAACAAATTTGTGTGTGAAACTACCAATTTTTTTTTCCAAGCGTGAAAAGCAAACACATTAGAGAAGGGCCACAGCTAACATTGGAAACAGAGCTGGCTGGTCAGCAAGAAATTATGGTTTATAAAACATCTTTACCATTGATAATATTGCAGGACCTTTAATTCAGCTTTTATTTTTCATTTCCCTCTAATTGTCTCTCATCCACTGTTTATTTTTCTGTCTACCTCCTTTCCAAAGGTGGGGATGCATGGTCCAATATTGCTGTATGGTACCATCATTTGGAGTCCAAATGATGTACAAAGAACCTGACCCTGAGTCAACCTTAAGCTCAGTGAACATAAGAACAGAAGAAATGGGAGCAGGAGTTGGCCATTTGGCCTGTCAAGCCTGATCCGCCATTCATTGAGATCATGGCTGATCTAGCTGTGGACTCAGCTCCACCTACCTGCCTTTTCCCTATAACCCTTAATTCACCCAGCTATCAGAAATATATAATTGAACAGAAAAGGGTGCAAAAAAGATTCATGAGAATGTTACTGGAAAAGTAGGCTTGAACTGTAATGAAAGGCTGATAGGCTGAGAATTTTCTCCCTGGAGTACAAGAGGATGGAGTGAGTGGGAGTAGGGGGAAATCTTATAGAGGTTTACAAAATCACAAGACATGATAAATAGACAAAGCATTTTTCTCAGGAAAAAGAAATTTAAACCGAGAGGGCACAGATTTAAGGTGAGAGGGTAAAGATTTAAAAATGACCAGACACTGATGGATATAAGGAACAAATGGAAGTGGTAGACATGAGGACAATTACTATGTTCAAAAGATATTTAGACAGTAAATGGGTAGAAAAGATTTACAGAGATATGAGGCAAATGTTGCAAACTGTACTAGTTACGTCAGCATGTTTGTTGGGCTGAAGTGCCCATTTTCAGCTGCAGAACCCTATGACTCTTCTATGCAAAAACTGATCAAACTTTGTTTTAAATATATTTAATGAGTAAGCTCATCCTGCTTCCTTGGTTAGGGAATTCCACAGATTTATTACTCTCTGGGAAAAGCAGTTCCTCTTCATCTCCATGCTAAATGTACTCCATGGGATCTTGAGGTTATTTCCTTTAGTCCTAGTCTCACCTATCTTTCCTCTATCCTTTTCATAATTTTATGTTTTATAATACCCTCTCTCATTATTCTAAATTCCAGAAAACATATCCCAGGTGACTGAATCTCTCCTCACAGGCTAGGTCTCATCTCTGGAATCAACCAGATGATTCTCATCCGAACATTTCTCAGTGAGGAAACCAGAACATGCACACAGTACTCCAGTGTGACCTCACCAGTACCCTGTACAGTTGCAGCAGAATCTCCCAGCTCTAGCAATGAAGGCCAACATTCCATCTGCCTTTTTAATTACCTGTTAAACCTGCATACCAACCTTTTGCAACTTATGCAACAGCACTCCCAAGTTCTTTTGTGCCACAACATGTTACATTCTTTCACCCATTAAATAATAACTTGATCTTTTAGTTTTTCTTTCCAAAGTGGATGACCTCACATTTATTATTAACATTGTACTCCATCTGCTAGAATCTTGACCAGTCACAGCCTATTTACATCTTTCTGCAGACTCCTCATCCTCCACACAATTCGCTTTTCCACTCCGTTTCATGTCATAAGTAAACTTTGGTATGCCACATTTGGAATCCTCTTCCAAAATGTTAATATACATTGTGAACAGTTGTGGGATCAGCCTTGACCTCTGCAGCACTCAGCTCACCACTTATTGCTAATCAGAGCAACTCTCTGCCTTCTATTGATTAACCAATTCTCTATTCATGTTAATATTTTACCCCACATTCCATGTATCCTTGCCTAATAGATAAGTATTTTAAGCAGCAACCTGTCGAATGCCTTTGGATATCCAGGTTTATAACACTCACCTAATTTCCAACTATCTACTGCACTCATTATATTCTCAAAAAATTTTATTAATCAGATAGAACCTAGCCTTTCTGAATCCATGCTGCATCTACCTGATGAAATGATCTCTATCCAAATACGTTTCTATTTCTTCCTTAATGATAGCTTCAAAAAATTTCCTTACGACAGATGTTAAACTAACTGGACTATAGTTGCCTGCATGTTGCAAACTGCTTGAATTATTGTATCTTCCATTTGTATGAGAAAATCAATCATACTGTGATCACTTTCTTAGAATATCCCTAACTACAAGATCATTAAATTTATCTGTCTTGCTGCACAGGATCTGATCTAAGGTGGCATGTCCTCTCTTGTGATTCAGTAATATGCCCTTCAGGAAAGCTATCATGGATGCATTCTAATGACATCCTCTCAAGAGTGCGCAAACCAAACTTTTTTAATTTTTGTTTTGGCCTCTGCACTGCTTCCCTCATCTTCCTCCAGAAGTCCCATAATCCTGCCATATAACCATATAACCATATAACCGTTTACAGCACGGAAACAGCCATGTCGGCCCTTCAAGTCCGTATATGAATTTAAAACTTCCCCAAATGCTCTACCAAACAATCACCTGAGGCCACTGATCCTGGTCCTCCCCAGATGTTGACTGACCCGTTTGTACCTTTGCCACTTGCCTGGAACTAGTTCCAATGCCCCAGCAATCAAAAAACTTCCCTCCGACATCGCTACTCAAAAGCCACATATTCATCATTGCTATTCTTACTCTGACCAGCAGGCGGTGCAGGTAATAATTCTGAGATTTCCACCTTCGGGGACCTACTTTTTAATTTATCTCCCAGCTCCCTAAATTCGACTTGTAGGACCTAATCCTGCTTTTTTCCTGTTTCATTGGTACCTACATGTACCATGACACCTGACTGTTCACCCTCCCCTTTGACTGTCCTGCAACTATTGGAAGACTTCCCTGACCCTTGCACCCAGGAGGCCACACTCCAACTGGGAGCCCTGTGTGCAGCCACAGAAATTCCTGTCTACTCCTTTACCTTGGAATCCCTCCCAATATTATAGCTCTGTGATTTTTTTTTCCTGCGTTCCTGTGCGACAGAACTCAATTCATAGTAAGATCTGAGAGAAGATGATATTACTGTATATTCCTTTCCCTTCCTCTTTCTACCTGTACCATCCTCTACATAGGGCCGACATGCCCTGTTTCCGTGCTGTAAACGGTTATATATATCAGGAATTAAATCTAATCCCTGTATTGTCGAATGGATAATTATTGCCTTCTTTTGAATATCTTTTATCTTAAAAATACTTTTCCATTTTTAAGTATTAGTCAATATCATTTCCTGATTAAATGACTTCCTTCTTTTTTTTTTTGAAGACTTTATTAAAAATTTTATAACATGAATACAATAGAGAATTACATTTAAAGAAATATTTTAAAAAATCAAAATGGTATGATTACAATATTACATCAGAAACCCCCATTTTCCTGCCTTCTCCCCATAACCTATGACACTTTTACTAATCTAGAACTTATCCTTTAAATATATCCAATGACTAAGGCCTCCACAGCCACCTGTGTCAACAAATTTCACAATTTCACCTCCATCTGACTGAAGAAAAAAAATTTCTTCTCTGATCTAAAAGGATGACCAATTATTCTGAAGCTCTTCCTGAGTTTGGTCCCAGACTCTCCCACTACTGGAAACATCTCCATGTCTACTTTACCAAGCCCTTTCAACATTGCATAAGGATTCCCCCTCATCCTTCTAAACTCAAATGGGTACAGGCTAGGGTCATCAAACTTTCCTCATATGTAAACCCTTTCATCCCTGGGATCTTCTCCAATGCTAGTACATCCTTCCTTTAATATTGGGCCTAGTATTGCTCACAAAAATCCAAATGTGGCCTAATAAAGTCTCAGCATTACATCTTTACTTTTATATTCTATTCTCCCAAAATGAACATTAACATTGCATTTGGCTTCCTTACTACCAACTCATCCTAAGAGTTAACCTTCTCATGTAATCTATACTAGGACTTCAACGTCTCTTTGGGACTCCTTTTAATGAATTCTTTCCCCATTTAGAAATTAATATATGTCTTTATTTCTTTTACCAAAGTGCATGAAGATGAACAGATGCTATATTCCATCTGCTCCGTCATTGCTCATTCTCCTAATCCATCTAAGTTCCTTTGCAGACTTCCTACTTCTTCAACTCTACCCATCCCTTCACCTATCTTCTTATCATCTTGACTACAAAACTTGACTAGAAAACTATAAATTTCATCATCGAAACCATTTAGATACCATGTGAAAAGTAGTGGGCCCAATACTGACCCTGTGGAACACCATTAGTCACTGGCAACCAGCCAGAAGAGGCCCTTGTTATTTTCACTCTTTGAACTATGCCAGCCAATCTTCTTATCCATGTTAGTGACATTCCTACAACACAATTTTTAGCAGTCTCATGTCAAAGGCCTCTGACATTTGATGAAGGAGTCAAGCCTGAAATGTTAGCTATGCATCTCTGCCTTTGTTACATAAAGGACACTGACCTGCTGAGTCTCCCCAGCATTGTGTGTTTTTACTGAAAATCCAAGTAAATACATTCACCAACTCTCCTTTGTCCTGCTTGTTACTTCCTTAAAGAACTCCAAAAGATTTGTCGTAAAGATCTTTCCTCAAGGATACCATGCCAACTTCGGCCTGGTCTATCTTGTACTGTACAGGTACACCCCGACTTCCAACCAGAATTGGGACCGAAGGATCGGTCATATCTCGAAATGGATGCAAGTCGGAATTTTGCCTGTTCACGTGGATACCAGAGTCTTAAGCAAACTTTTTTTCATTATAGATTTGATGATTACAACTTAAAGCTTCCTGAATTTGTCAATCAACCTTGGTGAATCTTTCCACATTCTGGCCTATGCTAACCTTGTTAGTTGATGTCCTGAGATCCGTAGGCTGGGTGCGGCCATCTTGATACTTGTGCACATGTGCAACTCTTCTGTTGGCGCATGCGTGGTGGGATCACCTATTGGAGTTTGGTTGATGCATGCTCAAGAGTTAAGTGCCCTGATGATATTGAATTCACACCCTTAACCCATCACGCATGTGTCAACCAAAGACTCACGCATGCACACAGGAATCAAGATGGCCACACCCAGCCTATGGGCCCCAGGAATCTGAATAACAAGGTAAGTATACACATTTTGGTTCTTACATGCCCTGTATCCCAGTTAAAGTTCGTCAAATACAACATAAACTCTGTAAATTTTATATTTTTTCTAATTAAAAAAAAATTTGTTCATATGTGCAGATGGACATAAGCCAGGAAGTATCTGTACTTTCAAATACCTCAAAACAACATTCTTAATAATGAACTCTATAAGCTGGTCACCATGAAAGATAGGCTAACTGGTCTATAGTTTCCTGTTTTTTTGCCTCTCTCCCTTCCATAAGAGTGGGAGATATTTGCAAATGCAGATTGATTAAATCATAGAAAGTGATACGAATCTAAAATTATTTGCTTTGTTTAAAATTTCTGACAATAATAATGCATTTAGATGACTTTTTATACAAGATTTTTTGAGTCTGTATATTTTTCAACATTATAAATCCATATTTAAGGTGTCACAGTTAGTATTGCTATTATAATAGCACTTAATATTGCCTCACAGTTCCAGCAAAACAGCTTTAATCTTGAGTTTCAGTGCTGTGTGTGAGGAGTTTGAAAGTTCTCCCTGTAATCAGAAGATCACAAGAAAATGGAACGGAAGTAGCCCATTTGGCCCATTGAGTCTGCTCTGCAAATCCCCCCTGAGCTAAATTGTTCTTACATCTAGTCCAAGTTCCAGCCTTTTCCCCAAATCCCTTAATACCTTGAATAATTAGATACCTATCAATTTCCCTCTTAAACTCTCCCAATGACTGGCCTCCACAGCTGGATGTGGCAACGAATTGCACAAATCCACAACCCTCTGGCTAAAGAAATTTCTCCTTATCTTTGTTTTAAATGGGCATCTTCTTATTCTAAGACTGTAGGTTTTCTCCAGGACCTCTCATTTCCTCTCACATTGCTAAGATCGATGGGTTAATTAGCTAATGCAAACTTTATCTTTTGTAGATGAATGATTGAATCTTGGAGGGGGATTAGTGGGTGATAGATGGGTCTATGGGGTAAACAAGTGAAAGGAAATAAGATTGCTGTGTGCGCCACCATATACAGTTAGTTGAATGGCATCCTATCCTGTAAGGAATTATGGAAATATTTAAATTTAAGATTGTAATACTGTATCTGCCAATGTATAAGATGCCTCCTGTTTTAGAACACCCCCCCCCCCGAATTTCTACCTAAAATGTAGGTTTTGAGCTATATTCGCTGTATAAGGCTACCCAAACTTACTACCCTAATAGTCCTTTACCAACTATCCCACTGACAAGTGAGGTAATGCTATCACAAAATTTTAAAAGCAAATTATCCAGTAAAGGTTTAAATCTTATTAATATATTTTGAAATAAACTACCTTTGGCTCCTTTAACAGACCGTTTAAAGGCTGTACAGAGCTGACAGCAGTCAAATTGGGCAGATGGACCCCAAGGGAGACTTTGCTGTTAAGGTTTGGATTTTATACAGTGCAGGGGAGTGCTGAGACTTCACTGTAAAAGTTTGGATTTACTTGGCACATAAGGGTTCTGGGGTAAAATTTTTAAAGTTCAAATACTGTCTTATATGTTGGCATATACGATAAATCTAATACGTAGACAGTACACTTTAAGAAAAGTGAAGAAAAAAATCTAAACTTTTGGAATGGTGAATTATTACAAAGACATTTAATAACATTAAATTTCCCACCCAATAGACGATCACTTTGCGACTAGCAGGATGGGGACCATTTTCAAGAATGTCCTTTTCCCAAAAATCTAAAATACAGTCAAATTCAACAGAGGTCCACTCCTCTGCGGAAGATACAGCTATTCCTCATACCAGCACCTGCCCAGGTGAACCATGGAAGCCCATACATTTCGTTAAACCAGCTCTTCCACTGACTAAGGAGCACCATGACAGTGGAGAAGATGAAAGTACAGAGGAACATCATTAAAGTCTTTTAGGCACAACAGTCTCTGCATTCATGTAAAAATAACATGAACTAAACACTACATAAAGATTTATGGTTGTAATTTCAAAGTTCTTGTTTCAAATAAACCTGGTCTTTTTTCACAAGAGTTATTTTATGGAATCTCTCAAGTATCACGAAGGTGGGGGTACATAATAATCTGCAAAATTTTCACCAATGGATTTGTATTAACAATTGCACCAGTGCACACATACTCATGGTGCCAACATGTGAAGCTTAAGTGATTCCATTGAAATATATTTTTTTAAGTGTGAAATGTGTAAAATTAGAAAAAGGACTACAGTGGTTTAAAATAACAAGTTCAGTTGATGTTCTGCCCTATATGTAACACTGGACAACAAATTTTTCCAAAAGGTTTGCTTCCTGAAAAAAAAAAATTGGGGATTATGATAGACAACTTCAAGCTGAACACAAGATAATTTCAGATTTGCTGTATCATGTATGAAGTTGGAGAAACATTAAATTAACTCTGCATGTTTAATCACATGGTGATGTTGACACATTGTGTTAGCTCAACTGACCTAAAAATGTTTTCCTGCTGATCTTCATTGGTACTCAGCATCTGATGCCTCTCATGTCAGTGTCCAGGATTAGATGGATTCTGGTTGCCTTGATGCAGCTTTTCCATGATCGCAAAGTCCTGGTAAAACCTTTTGCCATGTTCATCACTGAGTGCTCCAAGATCTGCAGGGAAGATGTCCATGTGCGAACTGAGAAAAATGAATATTCAATGACATGTTGCACTTCATGATGTTGTCTGCTTGAAATAGACTTAAAATATGACAGGAAATCACAAAAATAGGTTATATCTAAAAATCTGTAGGTGATAGGAAAATTTTAAGCTGATTTTCCTGATCAGCAGCCCAAAATCCATAATATGCCCAAAGGTGTTCAGGAACAAGTTGTCCTGTGAAATTAAACAGACCTTATTACTCACCAAATAATGGGTACAACTCCAATAATTCATGGTCAATTATCTAAATCATAATGGCTCATTTGGTGATTTCTCTCATGCTCCCTTGATGTTTCTCACTGTAACCGCCTTTCTCATTGTTCCTCGAAATTTGCCAAGGCCTCGGTTCCTACTCTCCCTTGAAACTCACTGGAACTCTTGTTCCTGAATTTCCTCGAAGATCACTGCAAAGACTGTTCGCACATTTTTGTTTTGCAAATCATTGAGGCCCCATATCCTGCACACTTTTGAAGCTCACCAGTTTTATTGTAAATTGTTTTTATACCACCGTGTAACATCTGTTGGCCATTAATTTGGAAAGAATTTTCAATAGTCCAGAGAGCTTAACAGGCCAGTACTAAAGTTCTGAGTATTTTGGACTAATGGAGTTTTACTGTAATAAGTACTGGCAGTAGTGTTTCATTTGTTACTAGTCCTGACAGGCAACCAGAAGCAATTGCAGAAAATGTTGGATATATTCAACAGGACAGATATATCTGTGCAACGGTAAATGGATGCTGAATGTAGTGTTTAATACTAAATAAAAACTTTGTATCTGTCTTCACTTGAGAAAAGGATGCTTCTGAAGTAATGTTGGAATGGATACATGCAGGTATTAAAAAAGTCAGCTTCTTTGGCTTGGCTTCGCGGACGAAGATTTATGGAGGGGGTAAATGTCCACGTCTGCTGCAGGCTCGTTGGTGACTGACAAGTCCAATGCGGGACAGGCAGACACGGTTGCAGCGGTTGCAGGGGAAAATTGGTTGGTTGGGGTTGGGTGTTGGGTTTTTCCTCCTTTGTCTTTTGTCAGTGAGGTGGGCTCTGCGGTCTTCTTCAAAGGAGGTTGCTGCCCGCCGAACTGTGAGGCGCCAAGATGCACGGTTGGAGGCAATATCAGCCCACTGGCAGGGGTCAATGTGGCAGGTACCAAGAGATTTCTTTAAGCAGTCCTTGTACCTCTTCTTTGGTGCACCTCTGTCTCGGAGGCCAGTGGAGAAGTCAGCTGAAGAGCTTATTTCAATCATCAGGACCAGATGGGATGAATCTTAGGAATCGGAGGATAATGTGAGAGAATGTTATGGGGACACTGACAATAATCTTTCAAATCTTATCAGATGAGGGCATCTGAGACTGATGAACATTACTCCCTTGATCAAAGATAAGTTTATGTGCCAGTGAATTTAACTCTATTGGTGTAAAAGATATATTGATCTGGGGGAGAATTAACAGTAACCTGGAAGAAAATACATTTATTAAGGAAATGAAGGTAACATGCTAGATATAGACTTCCTGAAGACTTTTTATATGATGATGCATTAAAGGTACATCAGCAAAATTGAAGGACATGGCATAAAAGTGATAATGTTAGCATGGATGCAAATTCTTCCCATTGGCAAACAAGTATGGATCAGATTGAATGCTTGTTTTTAGACTAGAAATGTGATCTGAAGCATTTTGATATGGATACTGAAAAGAGACAATGATGATATATTTTTTTTATAAAATGAAGAATACTGTTTAAAATGAGTACAGAGTCAAAGGGTCCTGGGGTATAAGTGCACAAGTCAATAAACATATATAATTTTGGGCTTTATCAGTAGAGGCCCTGAGAACAAAAAAAAAGTAATGCTGGACATTTATAAAACATATGCACCACCTCATCTGGAATACAGGAAAGACATAATATAATTGGAGATGGTCCACAAAGGATTTACAAGGGTGATTGCCAACATGAGAATAGATAGGTTAGGACTATTTTCTTTAGGGAAGTGAGGGTGAATTGATAGAGGTATACAAAATGATAAACATTTTGAAGAGAATGGATAATGTTGATGGAGGGATCATGTTCTAAAGTTCATAACTAAGAAGGGAATTAATCACATTGTGAAGAAAAATGCACCATGTGTTTGGAATCTGGAATACACTATACAGTGGAAGCAGTCCCACTGCATCCATAAAGAATGGATTGAGTAAAGTGAAGGAAAATTTGCAAAATTAAGGAGAAGGGTGTGGACTGGAACTAATGATGTGGGGAGTCAGTGCAGTACTATGTACTGAAAAGCCTCGATCTAAGCTGAAAACATTCTATGATTCTTATTGATTAAAAAAGCAATTCTTGTTTATCTTGCAGTAACTCCATCTTTATTAATTGTGTTTTCCTTAAAATATGACATTGAAACGGTTAACATTCACCCTGCATTCTTTGCCAGCTGCTCCACTACACCTAGCAGGTCCATTTAATCTGCACATTGCGCACAGTTCAGAGTGGTCCTGTCTTACATTTTCAATGTCTTTTCTGCCATTGAGACTGACTTCAAATATCAAATGCTTATCTTGCTGGATGGCCCAGAATGCGTGATAGATATTAGAGACAGCAGCGTGGAGACCACTTGGGAAAGCCACAAAAGGTCTCATCACCAGAACCGTCCAGAAGGATCGATTGAGACTTTGCTGCGGACCAACATCTATGAAATACCAAAATAATCTTCAATTATATCCATGACCTCCTACCACTTCAAATGGCTTAACCATGTGAATGGACTGCTTTTCTCCTGAAGGCCATAGTCATGCTAAATTTCCAAGTCATAGGCACATTCCTGCTGCTGCTGACCTTAAGCAGCTCTACAGTTTATTGCTCATAGATGCATTACAGAAATCATCCAAACTCAATGCTCAAGGACAGAAACCTTCATCTACCTTTCCTTCAGCCTATAGGAGTGAACAGATTTACCATGTGGAATCATGGCAGTGTAGGCTTTCACAGTCTGCGGTGTTACAGAGCTCTTCTCACAACTTAGAGCCTCCATTAACATGATCACGCCTGTAATAATCTTTCATTTGGTTCTGGAACCATGCACCAATCTTCCATCTCCTACTCTTCAAGTGGCTTTATACTCATTCATCCTCTTGTATTGTGTCCATGTCCATTTTGAGTCCAAAGTACATATTCTGGCTGATCAGTAATGCAGCATATGTACATAATCAATAGAGTAACAGAAAATGTGGTAATGGTGATGTGAAAAAGTATGCAAGTATTTTTCTGGGCTATTTTCAGATATTGCTCCTTCCCCCCCCCCCCCACCCCCCACCCTGAAGGATTTCTGGTATGTCGAGCTGATACACCTGTGCCAAATGTGCAAGTATCCATCAATTTTTCAATAGGGTCCTTAAACAGATTAGGGTGTTAACTTGCATATTTAACTTTCATTTGTTTTATGGAACATGCTCTTGTCATTTGTAACCCCACCTGGTTTAGAACAGTGGTTTTCAAACTGTTTCTTTCCACTTACATACCACTTTAAGAAATCCCTTACTAATCACAGGGCACTTATGACATATGTGAGTGGAAAGAAAGTTTGAAAACTACTGGCTTAGAATATCCACAATTTTCAACTGTTGATTATGAGTTATTTAACTATAGTTTAAGGAACAAGTTACAGAAAACACTGCAATATGCATTTTACCAAATAAGAAGAAAAATAATCCTGCTGAACACTGAAATCCATGCTTGAGTTTTTAAACATACCATCATTTACACTTTAGAGATAATTTAGTGGAACAGGCTAATTCTTCATCTTATTGTTATTTATGTTCACTTGTCACCCATCAATGTGTCAAATATATGGCTACAAGGTTAAAATTATGTCAACATGGTATCCATTTTCAGTTCACAAAATCTTGATGAAAGCAAGTCTCATTTTCCACAGGGTTAACACCTTCAATGTACAGTGGCAGAAGTCTTAAATTGTGGAGCCTTTCTGGCAGCTGTAATGTGTTTCACTCTGTCCCTCAGCACATGGTCTTGCACATTGGAATGTGGTGGTTTATAACATTTGTTTGTGGACAGCTTCTTGAAGTGGAAAAATGGCAAGCTTTGAACTGACCAAACTACCTCTTTAAAGAGTTGATGATCTCCCCAACTGTGGTTGATGTTTACCTCAATATGTATTTCCAGGCTGACAGTACAGCATTAATTCTTTCAGCTACACAGACATCTTTGAGTTTGGTCTGAGCCCCTTTTCGATGGGGTAAACTAAACTAATCAAACACAAACCAGAATTATTCTAAAGCAATTAAGTACACCAAAATATAAATACATACATGATACATGCTAATCACATGTCCGTGAACTACTCTTTGCAGATGATGCCGCTTTAGTTGCCCATTCAGAGCCAGCTCTTCAGCGCTTGACGTCCTGCTTTGCGGAAACTGCCAAAATGTTTGGCCTGGAAGTCAGCCTGAAGAAAACTGAGGTCCTCCATCAGCCAGCTCCCCACCATGACTACCAGCCCCCCCACATCTCCATCGGGCACACAAAACTCAAAACGGTCAACCAGTTTACCTATCTCGGCTGCACCATTTCATCAGATGCAAGGATCGACAATGAGATAAAATGTTATACAAAATTATTTAAGGCACAATATAAAATAGTATAAAATGTCATATTCTAATAAGACATCTGCAATCTGTATATTAACAGCAACTCCTGGCATCTCTTTCTCTACAGATGCTCAATTCTGCTTGCATTTCTCTTGCAAGGTACCCTCTAATTCTGAACAATACTTTCTCCTTGATTCTGGTGTTGAACAGGTCTGTCAATTGCTTCACCTCTCCTTTATCTGAGACCTATATTATCCAAAATCATGTCTGTGACAATTTGATGAATACAACCTTCCCATTTGGTTGTAGTATTCTCATCATGTTTGTCTGCTGTAAGCCCTTTTGAGGGCAACAGAATATGGAAAATAGCCTTCAAGGTTAACTTGCAAATATAATGAAAAAAATAAACAAAACATGTATTTCTGCTTCATAATGTGCCTTAAATAATTTTGTATAACATTTTATGTGATTAGCATGTATCATGTATGTATTTATATTTTGGCGTACTTAGTTGCTTTAGAATAATTCTGGTTTGTGTTTGATTAGTTTAGTTTACCCCATCGAAAAGGGGCTCAGACCAAACTCAAAGATGTCTGTGTAGCTGAAAGAATTAATGCTGTACTGACATATTTAGGTTAGACCTGGCTTGCAGAGCAGAATCAGAAGGTCCAGCCATACAATTATGGAATAAACAATGTAATGGAATATTCAATATCTCTTCAAGATCTATTTATTATCATAGTAATAAAACAGTGTAATATTAAATGAAATTTCTTTTTGTCTGCTGCAAGGCACATAGATTTACCACCAGCAGGAATTGCCTAAACACCTCTTACTGTCAGAGAGAAAGAATCAAAAGAGAGTCCCCCCCACCCCCCCTCCCGAGTCACTGAATGTCCATAGATTTATCTCCAGCACTTCAGCATCTCCAGCATCCAGACAGAGTCAGTCCAAACCACCAGAAACCTGAGTTCCAGATCTGAACCTCTGACATGGTTAGGAACCCTTTGGTGCCCTTGGCACTTCCTCGTATCTCGGTTCCAATACCTGGTACTCCTCTAGCAAGTTCGAGCCAGTCTTCAGCAGTCCGCAGCCTGGCGCAAGTCTCCCTACAGCTGCCCACAGTTTCCGCAGGTCCCTTGTCTCATGTAGCCAGCAGCCGCCATGTGCACTGGTCCCTCCAGCTGCAGAGGTCTGCCACCATGGTCACCATCCTGCGGGTCATCACCTCTGCTTCTCCCTCTCAGATGGGGGTGGGGAGGGGGAGGTTATCTTCTGGTGCTCTGCTTCAGACCTCCACTTCCCCAGAGTCTAAGGCCCCTCGTGGCTGATACCATCATTATAGGTGCTGCCATCTTGGGCGTAGACTGGGGTTGCAGAATTTCAAAAACCACCATCGGCTCCCTCTATGGGCCATTCAAAGCCTGTATGTAGCAGACGGCAGTCAAATGGGCAGCTGGACTCCATGGGAGTGCTGTATCTCCTTCATTACCCGCAGGTCCGCACCAGTGGCAGTACTGCCATCTTAGATTTCAGATTTATTGTCCGAGTACATGCGACATCACATTCAACTCTGAGATTCTTTTTTTCCTGTGGGCGCAGCAGAATTACCACTAATTGGTAATGCAAAAATTAAGTGCACGCACCATAAACATGCAAACAATCAAAAGAACTCTAAACAGATTGTAGCTTGACTGAGAACACTCAAGACCAGAGAGAGTACAACACACTTTTATTCAGAAAGAATAAGACACAATAGTCTTTGGACTGAACTAGGGTTTTGGTGGGGATCCAGGGTTTATATCGGGATATGTGGGGTCAGAGTCAGTCCTTAGAACATCACACTAGTAATGAATTCCCAGTTCACTACACAGATAATGAATGAAAACAAACACAATTCCGCAATACAGGAAGAGCAAAGAAAATCAAGTAAAAGTCCTTAAATTAGCCCCTGATTGAGGAGTCTTGATGGTGGAGGGGTTCATCGGTCGTCACATGATTATACAGCCTCTGTGACCACATGGGTCAGTCAGCACAACGACACGTAAGCGATACAGATTAGATTTGGACACAGTAACTACCTTATACTGTGTTTCAGAGAACACAAACTTTAAGTAAAGGTCTGAGGATGGAAAACACCAAAAATGATGCGGAAAGAAATGTTAGATAGTCCCAGTGGGGATATTATACAACAAATCAGCTGGTTGCTAAAACAATTAATCCCTGCTGAGAAACAAAGAGTCACCAAATGGTTGGAAGCAGGTGGGGAAAATAACTGGTGAGTTGACCTGTAATATCCAAAGGTGAGAGTGGTTAATAACAAAATCTATCAGAAATGCCTTGTTATTGATCAGAAAGAGTGTCCAATAATAAACATTACTTTGCTTCAGTCTGTTGGCTCCAGAGCCACCAGGTGAAAGCATCAACCAGACTCACCTCCACCCACGTGGCCTCCGCGGCGGCTCTGGGAAGCGCGCATGCGCAACGGGAACCAATCAGCACGGTGGGCCATTTCGTTGTTGGGGCAACGAAGGACGCACTTGCAGAAAGATGAAACTGAAAAGGTTCCTCCTGCGCTATTACCCGCCAGGTGAGGACGGGGAAAAGGGCAGAGATGGCGATGCGGGTGGGGGTGCGAGCAGGGCCCTCACTGTCTGCCTGGTGAAACCGGGCGGGGCTCGCAGACTGAACCCGGGATGGGGGATGGGAGGGAAATGGGGGAACGACCAGCCAAGATGGGGCGGTGGGTGGTGGGTTGAACTACCAGTCAAGGTGGAGGTGGAGTAGGGGGGGGGGGTGGAACTTCCAGTCAAGGTGGGGGGGGTGGGGTGGGGGGGGTGGGGTGGGGGGGTGGGGTGGGGGGGGTGGGGGGGGGGGTGGGGGGGGTGGGGTGGGGGGGGGTGGAACTACCAGTCAAGGTGGGGTGGGGGGGAGGGGTGGGGGGGGAGGGGTGGGAGGGGTGGGGGGGGAGGGGTGGGAGGGGTGGGGGGGGAGGGGTGGGGTGGGGGGGGAGGGGTGGGGTGGGGGGGGGAGGGGTGGGGGGGGGGTGGGGGGGTGGAACTACCAGTCAAGGTGGAGGTGGGGTGGGGGGGGAGGGGTGGGTGGGGGGGGGAGGGGTGGGGGGGGGGTGGGGGGGTGGAACTACCAGTCAAGGTGGAGGTGGAGTGGGGGGGGGGTGGAACTTCCAGTCAAGGTGGGGTGGGGGGGGAGGGGTGGGGTGGGGGGGGGAGGGGTGGGGTGGGGGGGGAGGGGTGGGGTGGGGGGGGAGGGGTGGGGTGGGGGGGGAGGGGGGGGAGGGGTGGGGG